>NC_141832.1:2597921-2728952 GCF_982586985.1 Callionymus lyra | reverse complement strand
TTCGACTTCCTGCCTTTTTAACTTCCTGCCTTTTCAACTTCCAGCCTTCTTAACATCCTGTTTTCTCAACTTCCTGGCTTCTCAACTTCCTGTTTTCTCAACTTCCTGCCTTTTCAACTTTCTGCCTTCTCAACTTCCTGCCTTTTCAACTTCCTGCCTTCTCAACCTTCTGCTTTCTCAACTTCCTGCCTTTTCAACTTCCTTCCTTCTCAACTTCCTGCTTTCTCAACTTTTTGCCTTTTCAACTTCCTGCCTTTTCGACTTCCTGCATTTTCAACTTTGCCATCACTATTCGGATGGTACTGATGTACTTCCATACACACATTATGACACTGATATACTTCCGTACATTATGGCACTGATATACTTCCATTCGTACATTATGGCACTGATATACTTCCATTCATACAGTATGGCACTGATATACTTCCGTACATTATGGCACTGATATACTTCCGTACATTATGGCACTGATGTACTTCCATACATACATTATTGCACTGATGTACTTCCATAAATACATTATGGCACTGATGTACTTCCATACATACATTATGGCACTGATGTACTTCCATAAATACATTATGGCACTGATGTACTTCCATACATACATTATGGCACTGATGTACTTCCATACATACATTATTGCACTGATGTACTTCCATACATACATTATGGCACTGATGTACCTCCATACATACATTATGGCACTGATGTACTTCCATACATACATTATTGCACTGATGTACTTCCATACATACATTATGGCACTGATGTACTTCCATAAATACATTATGGCACTGATGTACTTCCATACATACATTATTGCACTGATGTACTTCCATACATACATTATGGCACTGATGTACTTCCATACATACATTATTGCACTGATGTACTTCCATAAATACATTATGGCACTGATGTACTTCCATAAATACATTATGGCACTGATGTACTTCCATACATACATTATGGCACTGATGTACTTCCATAAATACATTATGGCACTGATGTACTTCCATAAATACATTATGGCACTGATGTACTTCCATACATACATTATGGCACTGATGTACTTCCATACATACATTATTGCACTGATGTACTTCCATACATACATTATGGCACTGATGTACTTCCATACATACATTATGGCACTGATGTACTTCCATAAATACATTATGGCACTGATGTACTTCCATAAATACATTATGGCACTGATGTACTTCCATAAATACATTATGGCACTGATGTACTTCCATACATACATTATGGCACTGATGTACTTCCATAAATACATTATGGCACTGATGTACTTCCATAAATACATTATGGCACTGATGTACTTCCATACATACATTATGGCACTGATGTACTTCCATACATACATTATTGCACTGATGTACTTCCATACATACATTATGGCACTGATGCACTTCCATACATACATAATGGCACTGATATACTTCCATACATACATTATGGCACTGATGTACTTCCATAAATACATTATGGCACTGATGTACTTCCATAAATACATTATGGCACTGATATACTTCCATACATACATTATGGCACTGATGTACTTCCATACATACATTATTGCACTGATGTACTTCCATAAATACATTATGGCACTGATGTACTTCCATAAATACATTATGGCACTGATGTACTTCCATACATACATTATGGCACTGATGTACTTCCATACATACATTATGGCACTGATGTACTTCCATACATACATTATTGCACTGATGTACTTCCATAAATACATTATGGCACTGATGTACTTCCATACATACATTATGGCACTGATGTACCTCCATACATACATTATGGCACTGATGTACTTCCATACATACATTATTGCACTGATGTACTTCCATACATACATTATGGCACTGATGTACTTCCATACATACATTATGGCACTGATGTACTTCCATACATACATTATTGCACTGATGTACTTCCATACATACATTATGGCACTGATGTACTTCCATACATACATTATTGCACTGATGTACTTCCATAAATACATTATGGCACTGATGTACTTCCATAAATACATTATGGCACTGATGTACTTCCATACATACATTATGGCACTGATATACTTCCATAAATACATTATGGCACTGATGTACTTCCATACATACATTATGGCACTGATGTACTTCCATAAATACATTATGGCACTGATGTACTTCCATACATACATTATGGCACTGATGTACTTCCATAAATACATTATGGCACTGATGTACTTCCATACATACATTATGGCACTGATGTACTTCCATACATACATTATGGCACTGATGTACTTCCATAAATACATTATGGCACTGATATACTTCCGTACATACATTATGGCACTGATGTACTTCCGTACATACATTATGGCACTGATATACTTCCATACATACATTATGGCACTGATGTACTTCCATACATACATTATGGCACTGATGTACTTCCATACACACGTTAATAATTATGAAGTTAGATTCCAATACCACTTTTATTTTGAACTCTGACCCCCACAACACTGGTCTCTGAGGTTCGGTCCGGCGGGTCACCGACGCTCATTTGCACATTAATTCCTGGACGATGACGAGCGACGATGACGAGCGACGATGACGAGCGGCTCCGAAAATTAACCCCCATAATTGTATTTACTCTCCACCTTCCGGCGTCTGAGCTGTGGAGCACAGATGTGAAGATGAAGCCGAGCCGACGCAGGACTATTAATCAAGGCGCGGTAATGAACCACCTGGAGGAGGCGACTGCACAACAAAGAGTTACACCAGACAGAAATATGAGTGACCAGTGAGGGGACACCCTGGAAAGGGTTAATGCAAAGATATTGGACTGTGGGAGGAAACCTGAGGGCTCGGAGATGTTTAACTATTTATCTCATAATCATCACCAGATTGAAATCCATCTCCGCTCGTGACGCCTTCGATCGCAAGCGTCTTCATTTGCGGCGAATAAGCGGCGGATGACCTTCGCCCTCGTAACGTAATTACTGTCTTCTCATTAGCGCTTCCGTATTTATTAGCACGCCATCGCTAATTTATGTGGCGCGGCTTGTTGAGGGAGCGATTGTGTCGGCAAACATAATGGAGCTGATGAGGACTTATTATGGGATGGAGGGATCAAAGCGGACGTAATTGACAACTGATGGAAAAAGAGTCACAAGAAGTGATTGAAATAGCAAACAGGTACTTTTGATCAATGAGCAAAATTGACCTCAAAACCTGTTCCTTTTTCAATATTTCAGATGTGCCAGCGGTATGCTAACTATTCGCAACAAATGTATCAACACGATCTAAAGGCTCTCTTCTTCACTGGTTAAAATAACACAAACCTTTTTTTTTCTTCAAGAATAAAGGTATATATTTAATAAGTCAACTTTCTACCTTTTCAACTTCCTGCCTTTTCAACTTCCTGCCTTTTCAACTACCTGCCTTTTCAACTACCTGCCTTTTTAACTTCCTGCCTTTCTTAACTTCCTGCCTCTTCGACTTCCTGCCTTTCTTAACTTCCTGCCTTTTCAACTTCCTGCCATTTCAACTTTCTGCCTTTTCAACTTCCTGCCTTTCTTAACTTCCTGCCTCTTCGACTTCCTGCCTTTCTTAACTTCCTGCCTTTTCAACTTCCTGCCTTTTCAACTTTCTGCCTTTTCAACTTCCTGCCTTTTCAACTACCTGCCTTCTTAACTTCCTGCCTTTTCAACTTTCTGCCTTTTCAACTTCCTGCCTTTTCAACTACCTGCCTTCTTAACTTCCTGCCTTTTCAACTTTCTGCCTTTTCAACTTCCTGCCTTTTCAACTACCTGCCTTCTTAACTTCCTGCCTTTTCAACTTCCTGCCTTTTCAACTACCTGCCTTCTTAACTTCCTGCCTTCTTAACTTCCTGCCTCTTCGACTTCCTGCCTTTCTTAACTTCCTGCCTTTTCAACTTTCTGCCTTTTCAACTTCCTGCCTTTTCAACTACCTGCCTTCTTAACTTCCTGCCTTTTCAACTTTCTGCCTTTTCAACTTCCTGCCTTTTCAACTACCTGCCTTCTTAACTTCCTGCCTTTTCAACTTTCTGCCTTTTCAACTTCCTGCCTTTTCAACTACCTGCCTTCTTAACTTCCTGCCTTTCTTAACTTCCTGCCTCTTCGACTTCCTGCCTTTCTTAACTTCCTGCCTTTTCAACTTCCTGCCTTTTCGACTACCTGCCTTCTTAACTTCCTGCCTTTCTTAACTTCCTGCCTCTTCGACTTCCTGCCTTTCTTAACTTCCTGCCTTCTTAACTTTCTGCCTTTTCAACTTTCTGCCTTTTCAACTTCCTGCCTTTCTTAACTTCCTGCCTTCTCAACTTCCTGCCTTTTCAACTACCTGCCTTCTCAACCTCCTGCCTTTTCAACTTTCTGCCTTTCTTAACTTCCTGCCTCTTCGACTTCCTGCCTTTCTTAACTTCCTGCCTCTTCGACTTCCTGCCTTTCTTAACTTCCTGCCTTCTCAACTTCCTGTCCATATATAACACAAACTTCAAGATTAAAGGAATATATTTAATTCTCACACTTTAACACTCATGCAATCTACTTCATCTGTTGCCATGGAAACATTCTCGCGATCAACCAATTTTCTTCTTCTCTGTTTAAAAAAACTAACAAAACAAGGATATAAAACCCATGACCCTTCCTGGTGATACTCCGGGAAGAATTGATCAAAAAAAGGACTTGTGTGTTTGAAGGTCGACAAAGAAGAGAACCTGTGAATCAACCTGTGAAATATCACGACATGATGTCAACACGTGTTGTTAGCATCTCTGAGAGGAGAAGATGTCGAGCGAACAAACGTCTCTGAGTGATGTTCGTTCTCCACGACGTTCCGGAGAAGTTTCCTGCTGCAGCAGATGGACGAGCAAACAGTGTGTTTGCGAGTGTGTCGCGAGGATCACTGGAGCACCTGTGCAGGAACTTCTCATCCAGCTCACATCTCTCAGAGCTTCACGTCGAAATAAACCCCTTATCTGGCATCTTGGCTCTGAGGCTGATGGATGGAGCTGCCGTCGCCCGTCAGCCTTCAACGCCGATACTCTCGGGATGAAGACGGATGAGTCCGACGTCGTGAGATTCCAGAGATGAAGCTCGGAGAGTTGAGAGAGTAGATCCTGCTGCTGGATCCAGAGTTGAACTGTGAGCCGGCAGGTGGACCAGATGTTGACCTCGACCTTAGAGTGTGTCGTACAGCAGAACGTGGAGACACTCCCAGGAAAAGTAGTCGAGTGAAGAGAACTTGAACTTGATTCACAGAAAATGTTCACATGATACACATGATGTTCACATGATACACATGATGTTCACATGATACACATGATGTTCACATGATACACATGATGTTCACATGAAACACATGATGTTCCCATGACAAACAAAATGTTCACATGACCAACATAATGTTCATATGATACACATGATGTTCACATGAAACACATGATGTTCCCATGACAAACAAAATGTTCACATGACCAACATAATGTTCACATGATACACATGATGTTCACATGATACACATGATGTTCACATGATACACATGATGTTCACATGATACACACGATGTTCACATGATACACATCATATTCACATGATACACATGATGTTCACATGAAACACATGATGTTCACATGAAACACATGATGTTCCCATGACAAACAAAATGTTCACATGACCAACATAATGTTCACATGATACACATGATGTTCACATGATACACATGATGTTCACATGATACACATGATGTTCACATGAAACACATGATGTTCCCATGACAAACAAAATGTTCACATGACCAACATAATGTTCACATGATACACATGATGTTCACATGATGTTCACATGAAACACATGATGTTCCCATGACAAACAAAATGTTCACATGACCAACATAATGTTCACATGATACACATGATGTTCACATGATACACATGATGTTCACATGATACACACGATGTTCACATGATACACATCATATTCACATGATACACATGATGTTCACATGAAACACATGATGTTCACATGAAACACATGATGTTCCCATGACCAACATAATGTTCACATGATACACATGATGTTCACATGATACACATGATGTTCACATGACCAACATAATGTTCACATGATACACATGATGTTCACATGAAACACATGATGTTCCCATGACAAACAAAATGTTCACATGACCAACATAATGTTCACATGATACACATGATGTTCACATGATACACATGATGTTCACATGATACACACGATGTTCACATGATACACATCATATTCACATGATACACATGATGTTCACATGAAACACATGATGTTCACATGAAACACATGATGTTCCCATGACAAACAAAATGTTCACATGACCAACATAATGTTCACATGATACACATGATGTTCACATGATACACATGATGTTCACATGATACACACGATGTTCACATGATACACATAATATTCACATGATACACATGATGTTCACATGATGTTCACATGATGTTCCCATGACAAACAAAATGTTCACATGACCAACATAATGTTCACATGATACACATGATGTTCACATGATACACATGATGTTCACATGATACACACGATGTTCACATGATACACATAATATTCACATGACACACATAAAGTTCACATGACAAACATAATGTTCACATGACACAAATTAATTTCCCATGACAAACATATGGTTTACATGACAAACATAATGTTCACATGACAAAAATAATGTTCACATGATACACATGATGTTCACATGACAGAAATGAATTTCCCATGATACACATAATATTCACATGACAAACATAATGTTCACATGACAAACATAATGTTCACATAACAAACGTATGGTTTACACGACAAACATAATGTTCACATGACAAACACAATATTCACATGATACACATAATATTCACATGACAAACATAATGTTCACATGACAAACGTATGGTTTACACGACAAACATAATGTTCACATGACAAACACAATATTCACATGATACACATAATATTCACATGACAAACATAATGTTCACATGACAAACACAATATTCACATGATACACATAATATTCACACGACAAACATAATGTTCACATGACAAACACAATATTCACATGATACACATAATGTCCACATGACAAACATAATGTTCACATGACAAACGTACGGTTTACACGACAAACATAATGTTCACATGACAAACACAATATTCACATGATACACATAATATTCACACGACAAACATAATGTTCACATGACAAACACAATATTCACATGATACACATAATGTCCACATGACAAACATAATGTTCACATGACAAACGTATGGTTTACACGACAAACATAATGTTCACATGACAAACACAATATTCACATGATACACATAATGTCCACATGACAAACATAATGTTCCAATGACAAACGTATGGTTTACACGACAAACATAATGTTCACATGACAAACATAATGTCCACATGACAAACACAATATTCACATGACAAACATAATATTCACATGACAAACATAATGTTCACATGACAAACACAATGTTCACATGACAAACATAATATTCACATGACAAACATAATGTTCACATGACAAACATAATATTCACATGACAAACATAATGTTCACATGACAAACATAATGTTCACATGACAAACATAATGTTCACATGACAAACACAATATTCACATGATACACATAACTGAACATAAAAACATTATGAAACACAGAAAACAAAAGCAATTGATTTATACAGTAAAATAATTCAATATAAAGTGAAAAACATGAGATTGAAGTAAACAAACATGGAGGTGCGGAGCTGCTGTCGTGAGCGAGAACATTTTTGGCAGCGACGACAGTAACGAGCGCGAGGAGGTCACGGAGACAGATGTTTGTGGAACAACCTCCCGCTGAGTCTCCGCGGATAATGAACCTGCGGCTGTAAGTCAACCCACTCAACATCTGGCGCTGTCGTGTAACACCGTGTTTACCTTCGCGCCGCCATCTTTACCGCGCCGACCGCTCTTGATCCTCAGTAGAAAGTGTCAGTTCAGCTAACGAGCTAATGTGCTAATGATCAGAGCGACCAGGAGGTCCGTCTGGGTCGAGTAGAGCTTGAAGAACATGTTGATACACGGACAACATCTAGATTTGACTGTATAGATGAAAAATAAGTAACTCAATACACATTTACAAACTCAATACACATTTACAAACTTAATACACATTTACAAACTCAATATACATTTACAAACTTAATACACATTTACAAACTCAATACACATTTACAAACTTAATACACATTTACAAACTCAATACACATTTACAAACTTAATACACATTTACAAACTCAATATACATTTACAAACTTAATACACATTTACAAACTCAATACACATTTACAAACTCAATACACATTTACAAACTTAATACACATTTACAAACTCAATATACATTTACAAACTTAATACACATTTACAAACGTAATACACATTTACAAACTCAATACACATTTACAAACATAATACACATTTACAAACTCAATACACATTTACAAACTTAATACACATTTACAAACTTAATACACATTTACAAACTTAATACACATTTACAAACTCAATACACATTTACAAACTTAATACACATTTACAAACTCAATACACATTTACAAACTCAATACACATTTACAAACTCAATACACATTTACAAACTTAATACACATTTACAAACTCAATAAACATTTACAAACGTAATACACATTTACAAACTCAATACACATTTACAAACTTAATACACATTTACAAACTCAATACACATTTACAAACTTAATACACATTTACAAACTCAATATACATTTACAAACTCAATACATATTTACAAACTTAATACTCATTTACACACTCAAAACACATTTACAAACTCAAACACATTTACAAACTCAATAAACATTTACAAACTCAAAATACATTTACAAATTCAATACACATTTACACACTCAAAACACATTTACAAACTTAATACACATTTACACACTCAAACACATTTACAAACTCAATAAACATTTACAAACTCAAACACATTTACAAACTAAAAACACATTTACAAACTCAATACACATTTACACACTCAAAACACATTTACAAACTCAATACACATTTACATACTCAATACACATTTACAAACCCAAA
Organism: Callionymus lyra; assembly: GCF_982586985.1. Lineage (NCBI taxonomy): Eukaryota > Metazoa > Chordata > Actinopteri > Syngnathiformes > Callionymidae > Callionymus > Callionymus lyra. Next base: position 2,719,686 of record NC_141832.1, on the reverse strand, counting down.
ACACATTTACAAACTCAAAATACATTTACAAACTCAACACACATTTACAAACTCAACACACATTTACACACTCAAAAAACATTTACAAACTCAACACACATTTACAAACTCAATACACATTTACATACTCAATACACATTTACAAACCCAAAACACATTTACAAACTCAAAATACATTTACAAACTCAACACACATTTACAAACTCAACACACATTTACACACTCAAAAAACATTTACAAACTCAAACACATTTACAAACTCAAACACATTTACAAACTAAAAACACATTTACAAACGCAATACATATTTACACACTCAAAACTCATTTACAAACTCAAAACTCATTTACAAACTCAAAACACATTTACAAACTCAAAACACATTTACAAACTCAAAACACATTTACAAACTATTAAAACCAATTTACAAACTATTAAAACCAATTGACAAACTCGGAGACACATTTACGACCATCGATACTATTTCTCAATAAATAAAAAAAAGGAAAACATTTTGTCAATACACACTCCTATTGTCAAAAAACTCATGAGTGTTTAAAGTCAGTATTGAAGCCACGTCTCACCCTAACTAGCTGGGACAGAGTCAAACCCATGTGACCTTCTTTGAAGAAAGAAAATGCTAGAATGCTAACATCTTAGCCTTTAGCATCAAGATAGTCATTTTTATTTTTATGCAACAAAACACTGTTAAACTTCTACGTGAGTAGATTTTCATATTTATTTTATTTTATTTTTAAAAACACGTTTGAAGGTCATGGTTTATGTTCAACTTGACGTCCTCACTGTCGTCATGATTCACAGACGCTTGTTCACTGAGCACTGAAGTCGTGACGCCACAACGGTCGCCCGCGGTCACTCGCTAATTGTAGCCAAAACCCTCCGCGATATTAGTCCTTCATGGCCGCGCAGCCATTAGCTGATGAGCTGCTGCCGCTATCAAGTTCATGCAGGAACTCGTCTCTGTTGCTGGACTTTGATGATCCTGACGGAGCAGCAGAAACACACCATCAATTCATAGCAGCGACGGAGATGCATCGTAATCCTGCTCCGTGTTTGCATCAGAACATCGTTTACTCTGGTCTGCAGGTGATCGACGGAGAGGTTCTGCTCGCCGACGCTCCGTCCATCACTCAGGAATGATAATTGATAACAGATCCGGTGCATCGATCGTCCCGGAGGAACGTCTTGTTCTCTTCGGTCTCTGCTCTTGTTCTCTTCATCTGCCGCCGGAGGTTTTGTTCTCGAGTGAAGGGAGGGACTCACTTGATTCACCTTCATCTTTCCATTTATGAAAAACTCACATTTGCAAAATCTTTAAACAAAGGAACTAACATCGGGGAAAAAAAATGTGAAATCTAGAAACAAATTTGCAAACTGTTAAAAACATTTACAAAATCGTGGAATTATTGTATAAAGTCTAAAACACATTTACAAAATATAAAATCTGCAAACTCTTAAACATATAACATTTACATAACATTAACATAACATTTACATAACATTTACTTAACATTTACATAACATTTACATAACATTTACTTAACATTTACTTAACATTTACTTAACATTTACTTAACATTTACATAACATTTACATAACATTTACTTAACATTTACTTAACATTTACTTAACATTTACATAACATTTACATAACATTTACTTAACATTTACATAACATTTACTTAACATTTACTTAACATTTACTTAACATTTACATAACATTTACATAACATTTACTTAACATTTACTTAACATTTACATAACATTTACATAACATTTACATAACCATAATGCAACGAAAACCCTGCACAGACGCAACACAACCCGATTGGAACAGCAACACATTTGCAAAAACAAAAACTGCAACACAATCAAAACTCCCTAAAACTGTGAAGCGACACAACAAAACTGCAACACAATCAAAACTCCCTAAAACTTTGAAGCAACACAACAAAACTACCCAAAACTGTGAAGCAACACACAAAACTACAATACAATCAAAACTCCACAAAGCTGTGAAGCAACACACAAAACTGCAATACATTCAAAACTCCCTAAAACTGTGAAGTAACACAAAAAAACTACAATATAATCAAAACTCCATAAAACAGAAGCAACACAACAAAACTGCACAACAATCAAAACTGTGAAGGAACAATACAAAACTGCAAAACATTTTAAAACTCCAGAAAACTGTGAAGCGACACAACAAAACTACACAAAACTGTGAAGCAACACAACAAAACTACCCAAAACTGTGAAGCAACACAACACAACTGCAATACAATCAAAACTCCACAAAGCTGTGAAGCAACACAACACAACTGCAATACTTTCAAAACTCCCTAAAACTGTGAAGTAACACACAAAACTACAATACAATCAAAACTCCACAAAGCTGTGAAGCAACACAACAAAACTGCAATACAATCAAAACTCCCTAAAACTGTGAAGCAACACACAAAACTACAATACAATCAAAACTCCACAAAGCTGTGAAGCAACACAACAAAACTGCAATACATTCAAAACTCCCTAAAACTGTGAAGTAACACAAAAAAACTACAATATAATCAAAACTCCATAAAACAGAAGCAACACAACAAAACTGCACAACAATCAAAACTGTCAAGGAACAATACAAAACTGCAAAACATTTTAAAACTCCAGAAAACTGTGAAGCGACACAACAAAACTACACAAAACTGTGAAGCAGCACCACAAAACTACCCAAAACTGTGAAGCAACACACAAAACTACAATACAATCAAAACTCCACAAAGCTGTGAAGCAACACAACACAACTGCAATACATTCAAAACTCCCTAAAACTGTGAAGTAACACAAAATAACTACAATATAATCAAAACTCCATAAAACAGAAGCAACACAACAAAACTGCAACACAATCAAAACTCCATAAAACTGTGAAGCAACACATCAAAACTACACAAAACTGTGAAGCAACACACAAAACTACAATACAATCAAAACTCCACAAAGCTGTGAAGCAACACAACACAACTGCAATACATTCAAAACTCACTAAAACTGTGAAGTAACACAAAAAAACTACAATTTAATCAAAACTCCATAAAACAGAAGAAACACAACAAAACTGCAACACAATCAAAACTCCCTAAAACTGTGAAGCAACACACAAAACTACCTAAAACTGTGAAGCTACACAACAAAACTACCCAAAACTGTGAAGCAACACAACACAACTGCAATACATTCAAAACTCCCTAAAACTGTGAAGCAACACACAAAACTACCCAAAACTGTGAAGCAACACAACAAAACTACCCAAAACTGTGAAGCAACACAACACAACTGCAATACATTCAAAACTCCCTAAAACTGTGAAGTAACACAAAAAAACTACAATATAATCAAAACTCCACAAAGCTGTGAAGCAACACAACACAACTGCAATACATTCAAAACTCCCTAAAACTGTGAAGTAACACAAAAAAACTACAATATAATCAAAACTCCACAAAACTGTGAAGCAACACGACAAAACTGCACAACAATAAAAACTGTGAAGGAACAATACAAAACTGCAAAACATTTTAAAACTCCAGAAAACTGTGAAGCAACACCCAAAAAATAGCTTTATAATCACATCAAAACTGCAACACAACTCACAGAGCTCTTCAGTTCAGGGTTACACACACTCTTGCTCATCTACATCCGCGAACCTCCCAGTTGTCGTGCTCGACACTATCCGAGCTGCTACACAACTTCATCCATCTTGGTGCGACTTGATCAAAGTGTCAGAGAGAATAATGATAATTGCCTTTCAAAGATAAACAACACCTCCGTTCACTGTTTCCTTGATTGATCATTTGTTGTTATTCTGCTGACTCGGACCAGATCTAATCTCTGCTGTCATAACATCTGAGGGGAGGAGGGGGAGGAGGGGGAGGAGGGGGAGGAGGGGGGGGAGGGGGAGGAGGGGTGAGGAGGGGGGAGGAGGGGGAGGAGGGGGAGGAGGAGAGTGTCCTGGTCGCCCCACTGTTTGAAATAAAGAGGCTCATTAATCAAGCGGTTCCACAGACGTCTGGAATTAACTCAACGCCTGAACCAGAAAAAAGGCAGAGTTAACAGTTTGGACCAATATTTATGTTCCGTTATAACTCGTTGATGCTCAGGGAGAGACCAGGAGGCTGCTCACATGATGATTGTGTAGAGAGACCAGGAGGCTGCTCACATGATGATTGTGTAGAGAGACCAGGAGGCTGCTCACATGATGATTGTGTAGAGAGACCAGGAGGCTGCTCACATGATGTTTGTGTAGAGAGACCAGGAGGCTGCTCACATGATGTTTGTGTAGAGAGACCAGGAGGCTGCTCACATGATGTTTGTGTAGAGAGACCAGGAGGCTGCTCACATGATGTTTGTGTAGAGAGACCAGGAGGCTGCTCACATGATGTTTGTGTAGAGAGACCAGGAGGCTGCTCACATGATGTTTGTGTAGAGAGACCAGGAGGCTGCTCACATGATGTTTGTGTAGAGAGACCAGGAGGCTGCTCACATGTTTATGTAGAGAGACCAGGAGGCTGCTCACATGTTTGTGTAGAGAGACCAGGAGGCTGCTCACATGTTTGTGTAGAGAGACCAGGAGGCTGCTCACATGTTTATGTAGAGAGACCAGGAGGCTGCTCACATGTTTATGTAGAGAGACCAGGAGGCTGCTCACATGTTTGTGTAGAGAGACCAGGAGGCTGCTCACATGTTTTTGTAGAGAGACCAAGAGGTCGCTCGTACGATGTTTGTGTAGAGAAACCAGGAGGCTGCTCACATGTTTGTGTAGAGAGACCAGGAGGCTGCTCACATGTTTGTGTAGAGAGATCGGCTGCTCACATGTTTGTGTAGAGAGACCAGGAGGCTGCTCGTAGGATGTTTGTGTAGAGAGACCAGAAGGCTGCTCACTTGATCTTTGTATAGAAAGACCAGGAAGCTGCTCACATTAGTATCTTGATGTTTGTTTAGAGAGACCAGGAGGCTGTGATGTTTGTGTAGAAGAATATTTGTCAATACTACACAACAACTATGTATAAGCGATAAAATATAGTAAATTAAACTATTTAAAAAAGGTAATTGATTCTTATCATGATTTTTAAAAACCTGTGGCTAAGTTATTATTTTTGAGTTTAAAAAATTGTAAAAAAAAGTTTATTTGTTTGAGAGTTATACATTTGTCTCAAGATTTTGGAAATTTCTTTCTAGAACTTTTAATTAGTGTGGTCACAGAGTTAGCTTAGCAACCTAGCATCAGGTGGATGTGTGAACGACGCTTCATGTTGAAACTATAATTGTTGTGTGTACGTGTGAAACACAAACATAATTGTTGTTTGTATGAGTGAAACACAAACATAATTGTTGTGTGTACGTGTGAAACACAAACATAATTGTTGTTTGTATGAGTGAAACACAAACATAATTGTTGTTTGTATGAGTGAAACACAAACATAATTGTTGTGTGTACGTGTGAAACACAAAAATAATTGTTTCGTGTACAAGTGTAACACAAACATAATTGTTGTGTGTACGTGTGAAACACAAACATAATTGTTGTGTGTATAAGTGAAACACAAAAATAATTGTTTCGTGTACAAGTGTAACACAAACATTATTGTTGTGTGTACAATTGTAACACAAGCATGATTTCTGTGTGAATGAGTGAAACACAAACATATTTGTTGTGTGTACACGTGAGACCGACCCTTTTTGTGCGTCTGATCTTTGTGTAGCTCCAATATAAACGTGCCCTCTGTGTGTGTTCAAGTGTGGGACCAGCTGAACGAACAATTAAAGTGAATGAACTCCGTCCAGCGTCCCTGCGGCTCCGCGGCGCTAATGTGTGTGTTGTGCAACCGAGCAATATCTGCGAGAAGAAAAAAACCATTTGAAAAAGTACATGAATTAAATTTAGGACCAGAGGCTGTGGAGAAATAATTACAGGTTCACAGAAGAAAAGCTTTTTTCAATTTCCTTTGGTGCTGGAATGTAACGACGCCGTGACTCACAGCACCGACGATTGTGCGTCTTGTCCGCACGAGCTCCGCCAGCCGCCAATCAAAGCTGCTTCGAGACATTTGAGATTTTCCAAGAAAATGACTCGAATTAATCAGACGTTGAAAGTTCAGACTTTACCTGAACAAAGAACGAGTTTAGTCGCGGTGCTGCAGCTACACACTCATAATACTACTGACACTTTTGATAGTACTAACACTAATACTGCTGATAGTTTTGAAACTACTAACACTTTTACTACTTCTACTACTACTAATACCACTAGTACTACTGATACTATTGATACTACTGACACTACTACCATTACTACTACTAAAACTGCAACACCACTGATACTAGTATTACTACCATCAAAACTGATACTACTAAAACTTCTAATACTATTGATACTACTAACACTAGTGATACTACTATAACTACCATCCCTGCTAATACTATAAACACTTATTACACCACTGATACTACTATTACTACCATCAAAATTGATACTACTAAAACTTCTAATACTATTGATACTACTAACACTAGTGATACTACTATAATTACCACCCCTGCTAATACTATAAACACTTATTACACCACTGATACTACTATTACTACCATCACTGCTGATACTACTATTACTACCATCACTGCTGATACTACTATTACTACCATCACTGCTGATACTACTATTACTACTGTCACTGCTGATACTACTTAAACTTCTAACACCACTGATACTACTAACACTTCTAACACTATTGATACTACTATTACTACCATCACTGCTGATACTAGAAAGTCACTTTAGAAATAACCATTACTTACTTACTTACTTACTACTATTAATACCATCACTACTAATACTACTAAAACTTCTTACACCACTGATACTACTATCACTACCATAACTGCTGATACTACTTTCAATACCATCACTGCTGACACTACTATCAATACCATTACTACTAATACTACTATCACATCTTATACTGCTGATACTACTATTACTACCATCACTGCTTATACTACTAACACTTCTTACTCCACCAATACTACTATCACTACCGACACTGCTGATACTACTATCAATACCATCACTACTAATACTACTAAAACTTCTAACACTACTTATACTACTATAAATACCATCACTACTGATACTACTAAAACTTCCAACACTACTGATACTACTATCAATACCATCACTACTGATATTACTAAAACTTCTAACACTACGAATACTACTATCAATACCAACACTACTGATACTACTAAATCTTCTAACACTACTGATACTACTATCAATACCATCACTACTGATACTACTAAAACTTCTAACACTACTGATACTACTATAAATACAATCACTACTGATACTACTAAAACGTCTAACACTACTGATAGTACTATCAATACCATCACTACTGATACTACTAAAACTTCTAACACTACTGTTACTACTATAAATACCATCACTACTGATACTACTAAAACTTCTAACACTACTGATACTACTATAAATACCATCACTACTGATACTACTAAAACTTCTAACACTACTAATACTACTATAAATACCATCACTACTGATACTACTAAAACTTCTAACACTACTGATACTACTATCAATACCATCACTACTGATACTACTAAAACTTCTAACACTACTGATACTACTATAAATACCATCACTACTGATACTACTAAAACTTCTAACACTACTGATACTACTATAAATACCATCACTACTGATACTACTTAAACTTCTAACACTACTAATACTACTATCAATACCATCACTACTGATACTACTAAAACTTCTAACACTACTGATACTACTATCAATACCATCACTACTGATACTACTAAAACTTCTAACACTACTGATACTACTATCAATACCATCACTACTGATACTACTAAAACTTCTAACACTACTGATACTAAGTCCCTCAAGTCTTTTGGTCTCTGAATCTCTCTGGTCCCTCAGGTCTCTGGGGTCCTTCAGGTCCTTCAGGTCCTTCAGGTCCTTCAGGTCCTTCAGGTCACTGAGGTCTCACGTCTCTTCTAAAGTCTCTCTTGTCCCTCAGATCTGGTCTCGTGGTCACACTTGACAATCTTCTGATCAAAGCTCAGCTGCACAAACTTCTTCTGGATCTTAACATCACACATTCATGACCGGAGCTGCTGAGACCCCTCGGTCCAGGAGGACTCGGAGGGCGAGGACAAGTCGCTCGGCCTCGTCACCTCCAAGCTAACCGGGGTCGAGGCCAGAGGTGAAGTCGCATCTATTAGAATGTGATGAATAAATGATCGTCTCTGAGTTTAATTAATGGACCTGATGAGACCCGGTGGAGGTTCTTCGGTCTCAGACGAAGACCAGCAGGAATCAATAACTCTATATAAACTCGAGGTGTGGGGGCCAAATCCAGCCCGACAAATGTCGTTACGTGGCCCGCGGGATGGTGGGCTGAAGATCAAAGTCAATGAATGTGTAAATGGTGAGACTGAGTCGCGCCGAAGACTTTCATGAGGACAAAAAGTTCTTCCGGACGAAGCCTCTGTGCGTCAGCGTCCGAAAAATCGCTGCAACAACGAGCGCCGGATCAATACGGTCCAGCAATTTTAGGGGGAAAAAAAAAAGACACAAAAAAAGGCGAGAGTCTCTTCCACGGGCGGCGAATATATTGGGCGAGCTAATGCTGGAGCGTCCCCGCCTGCCATGCATCATCCTCCCCATTACCGGCGATCTATGAAAGGATCCCGAAATTATGTGCAATTTCACCGGAGGGAGCGGAATTATGTGCGAGACGATGCAGGCGTGGAAGCCGAGACACAAAAGCTTCAAAGCCGGAGCGAGCAGAAGTAAATACATTCCAGGGACCGAAAACCTCTCATCGATCGCAGTCGTCCTCGGATCAGTTCGTCATCAGCCTTTTGATCCATTAAGAAGCGACTTTAGTGAAGAGTCGCCGTTCGAGTCTCTGTCGGAGCTTTTGACCAAATTTATTTCCCGTGACGTCGATCTGTTCCGATGGATCGCGCGTCGGAAGCGTGTTTGGTTAGCATAGCAATGCTAATGCTAATGTTAGCACTGAAAATGTTTTCATTCTCAATACCATCACTACTGATACTACTAAAACTTCTAACACTACTAATACTACTATAAATACCATCACTATTGATACTACTAAAACTTCTAACACTACTGATACTACTATAAATACCATCACTACTGATACTACTAAAACTTCTAACACTACTGATACTATTATCAATACCATCACTACTGATACTACTAAAACTTCTAACACTACTAATACTACTAAAAATACCATCACTATTGATACTACTAAAACTTCTAACACTACTGATACTACTATCAATACCATCACTATTGATACTACTAAAACTTCTAACACTACTGATACTACTATAAATACCATCACTACTGATACTACTAAAACTTCTAACACTACTGATACTACTATCAATACCATCACTATTGATACTACTAAAACTTCTAACACTACTGATACTACTATAAATACCATCACTACTGATACTACTAAAACTTCTAACACTACTGATACTACTATCAATACCATCACTACTGATACTACTAAAACTTCTAACACTACTAATACTACTATAAATACCATCACTACTGATACTACTAAAACTTCTAACACTACTGATACTACTATCAATACCATCACTACTGATACTACTAAAACTTCTAACACTACTGATACTACTATCAATACCATCACTACTGATACTACTAAAACTTCTAACACTACTGATACTACTATAAATACCATCACTACTGATACTACTAAAACTTCTAACACTACTGATACTACTATCAATACCATCACTACTGATACTACTAAAACTTCTAACACTACTGATACTACTATCAATACCATCACTACTGATACTACTAAAACTTCTAACACTACTGATACTACTATCAATACCATCACTACTGATACTACTAAAACTTCTAACACTACTAATACTACTATAAATACCATCACTACTGATACTACTAAAACTTCTAACACTACTGATACTACTATAAATACCATCACTACTGATACTACTAAAACTTCTAACACTACTGATACTACTATCAATACCATCACTACTGATACTACTAAAACTTCTAACACTACTGATACTACTATAAATACCATCACTACTGATACTACTAAAACTTCTAACACTACTGATACTACTATCAATACCATCACTACTGATACTACTAAAACTTCTAACACTACTGATACTACTATCAATACCATCACTACTGATACTACTAAAACTTCTAACACTACTGATACTACTATCAATACCATCACTACTGATACTACTAAAACTTCTAACACTACTGATACTACTATAAATACCATCACTACTGATACTACTAAAACTTCTAACACTACTGATACTACTATCAATACCATCACTACTGATACTACTAAAACTTCTAACACTACTGATACTACTATCAATACCATCACTACTGATACTACTAAAACTTCTAACACTACTGATACTACTATCAATACCATCACTACTGATACTACTAAAACTTTAGTGAAGAGTCGCCGTTCGAGTCCGTGTCGGAGCTTTTGACCAAATTTATTTCCCGTGACGTCGATCTGTTCCGATGGATCGCGCGCCGGAACCGTGTTTGGTTAGCATAGCAATGCTAATGCTAATGTTAGCACTGAAAATGTTTTCATTCTTAAAACTTATTTCATTTGTTCTTTTCAGCCAAAGACACACTATAAGACGACTTAAACTTACTCAGTGTTGGTGGAAAAACTTTCAACATTTCAAATTTTAATTTTAAATTTTATAAAACTTTTGTTATTTTAGTATTTAATTTTTGTTTTGTTTTAATAATTAATTGTAATGTTTAGCATTTTTATGAATAATATTAAATATAATATAATTTTAAATAATAATATAATTAACATTTTATTAATATAATAATATATTAATAATAATAATAATAATATAATATAATATAATTTTTATGAATAATTGCTGTATTGCTGTGTCTAACAGCAAGATTTTTTTATTTTAAATAAGTGAATAAAAAAATTCAAATATTTTCAAATTAGATGATTTTGCCACTTTTACACCAACATTTTAATGTGTATTTAAAATAATGGGAAAAAAATATTGACATTGAAACAAAATATTTGTGAGTCATTAAAATAAGAATTTGAATATTTAACACTAATAATAAAAAAAATACTCTTAGCCTTTTTTAATTCAACATAGAATTTTGGCACTTTTACACCAAGATTTGTAATGAATTTAAAATTCAACGAATAAAAAACAAATTTAATGATTAATTAGATCAAACTCTACGAGTAAAAAAAATCACAAAACTCAACCTTTCAAATGAAGAATTGATTGAATTCAATTACTTGAAAAACGAGTCATTAAATAAAACAACATTTAAATGAAAGTAAAAAAATCTGGGTTTTGACATTTTTAAAGTTAAATATCTTCAATATTCTGATCCATAACCTTGACCTTTGATGTCTGACGGCGTCTTTGATCCGAAGGAAAGAAACCGATCATTGATCGACTGAAGTTTGTTCAGGTCTGCGCTTGAAGATCAATCGTTGGCGCTAATTAACACGAATGCTAATAGATGGAGGTGAAGCTGTTAGCATGAGGCTACGTGGCCACACCTGTCCTCTAGGGGGCGCTGTGTCTGTCAAACTTCTATTTCCATTGTTGTTGTTGTTGTTGTTGTTGTTGTTGTTGTTGTTGTGGTGTGAGATTGGAACACTTCAAAGGAGACTTGTTTTTCCACACTCTGCCCTCCTGCTGATCCGGGCGGTACCGGTCCAGTATTGATTGGGCGCCTCTGAGAAATGGACTTTGTCACAGTCCCTGAGCCGGATCTGGCGGCGGCGGCGGAGGCTGCAGACCTCCCCTGACACCGCCCGGCCCGCTGCACACAAATAATGACGCGAGGTCGGGTCCAGATCGAGCGCCAGATACCGCGGCGGTCTGAACCAGAACAAATGAGGCCATGATTGGCGGACGACCTCCGGCGCTTCCTGTCGGCGGGCGTGAAGGCGAGCGCTCCGGGGTCGACCACCTGGATCCAGACCGTCATCTGTTAGCGTAACGTAGCACGAGACGAGGCCTGTGGTCATGATCATGCACCAGCGTCCAGGAGGGGGCGCTGCAGGATTTAACCACGTGTTATGCGACCTTTGACCTTCACCTAAAACTTCCATATGTTGTAAACCAACCAATCACTGACGTTGCATTCAGGAGCCGTCGGAATATTACAGTTGAATAATCGTGAAGATTCCAAAAAGTACATTTTAATACGTTTTGTCGTGTTTAAATAAACATTTGTTTTCGGGCCTTTGGGTCACTTTGACCCAGAGATAATAACCAAGAGTTATTGTTCTTAATGCATTTATTTTAACGTTGACGTCTTAAAAAACACCAAACTGAATGTGAAAGTGTTTTTTGTTTAATAAAAATATAATAATAAAATAAATAACATTTAAAAAATCAAATAATTTAACAAAATTGTGGAATGTTTACATTTTACACTAATTAATATTGAATAAAGAAATTATTATTTTTTAAATTTATTCTAAACGTTTTTTTATTGATAAATAATCATTAAAATAAAATAAAAATATATATATATATATAAATATATATATTAGGTTTTATAATTTAGGTTTATTTAACATGACAAACTCACTTAAAGTGTTAAAAATAATATATACTTATATATATATATTTTTTTACTACTTGAAAATATATATATATATATATTCATAAATTATGAAATATATATTAATAAGATGAAAAATGTTATATACATTTTAAAGGTATACGTTTTGCATAAATGTACATTTAATAAAGTAAAACATTTTCATTCATAATAAAAAATGAAATAAATGTTAAATCATTAAAGAAAACGATCAGAAAAGAAAGTGAAGAAGAAACGAAGTCGACTCTGATCTTCACACGTCGACTCGTCGCGTCTGTTTCTTCTTCACGAGTCTCTGCGGTCGACGTCTGAACTCTTGAATCTGTTTTCCATATTTTCCACAAACAAAGATCCCTAAACTTTTGATTTCCCTCGTCTGTGCCTCCGTTAAAGGTTCCTGCGCCAGAGAGCATCCTGATGAGGCGGTCGCTGTGTTTGTGCGAGTCAGAGCGAGTCAGAGCGAGTCAGAGCGAGTCAGAGCGAGTCAGAGCGAGTCAGTGCGAGTCAGAGCGAGTCAGTGCGAGTCAGTGCGAGTCAGAGCGAGTCAGAGCGGGTCAGAGCGGGTCAGAGCGAGTCAGAGCGGATCAGAGCGAGTCAGAGCGAGTCAGAGCGAGTCAGTGCGAGTCAGAGCGAGTCAGTGCGAGTCAGTGCGAGTCAGAGCGAGTCAGAGCGGGTCAGAGCGGGTCAGAGCGGGTCAGAGCGAGTCAGAGCGAGTCAGTGCGAGTCAGAGCGAGTCAGTGCGAGTCAGTGCGAGTCAGAGCGAGTCAGTGCGAGTCAGTGCGAGTCAGAGCGAGTCAGAGCGGGTCAGAGCGGGTCAGAGCGAGTCAGAGCGGATCAGAGCGAGTCAGAGCGAGTCAGAGCGAGTCAGTGCGAGTCAGAGCGAGTCAGAGCGAGTCAGAGCGGGTCAGAGCGAGTCAGAGCGGATCAGAGCGAGTCAGAGCGAGTCAGAGCGAGTCAGTGCGAGTCAGAGCGAGTCAGAGCGAGTCAGAGCGAGTGAGAGCGAGTCAGAGCGAGTCAGAGCGAGTGAGAGCGAGTCAGAGCGAGTCAGAGCGAGTCAGAGCGAGTCAGCGCGAGTCAGAGCGGGTCAGAGCGAGTCAGAGCGAGTCAGTGCGAGTCAGAGCGAGTCAGTGCGAGTCAGTGCGAGTCAGAGCGAGTCAGAGCGGGTCAGAGCGGGTCAGAGCGAGTCAGAGCGGATCAGAGCGAGTCAGAGCGAGTCAGAGCGAGTCAGTGCGAGTCAGAGCGAGTCAGAGCGAGTCAGAGCGAGTGAGAGCGAGTCAGAGCGGGTCAGAGCGAGTCAGAGCGAGTGAGAGCGAGTCAGAGCGAGTCAGAGCGAGTCAGCGCGAGTCAGAGCGGGTCAGAGCGAGTCAGAGCGAGTCAGAGCGAGTCAGAGCGAGTCAGAGCGAGTCAGAGCGTGTCAGAGCGAGTCAGAGCGAGTCAGAGCGAGTCAGCGCGAGTCAGAGCGAGTCAGAGCGAGTCAGAGCGAGTCAGAGCGAGTCAGAGCGGGTCAGAGCGAGTCAGAGCGAGTCAGTGCGAGTCAGAGCGAGTCAGAGCGAGTCAGAGCGAGTCAGAGCGAGTGAGAGCGAGTCAGAGCGAGTCAGAGCGAGTCAGAGCGAGTCAGAGCGAGTCAGCGCGAGTCAGAGCGAGTCAGAGCGAGTCAGAGCGAGTCAGAGCGAGTCAGAGCGAGTGAGAGCGAGTCAGAGCGGGTCAGAGCGAGTCAGAGCGAGTGAGAGCGAGTCAGAGCGAGTCAGAGCGAGTCAGAGCGAGTCAGCGCGAGTCAGAGCGGGTCAGAGCGAGTCAGAGCGAGTCAGAGCGAGTCAGAGCGAGTCAGAGCGAGTCAGAGCGAGTGAGAGCGAGTCAGAGCGAGTCAGAGCGAGTCAGAGCGGGTCAGAGCGAGTCAGAGCGAGTCAGTGCGAGTCAGAGCGAGTCAGCGCGAGTCAGCGCGAGTCAGAGCGAGTCAGAGCGAGTCAGAGCGAGTCAGAGCGGGTCAGAGCGAGTCAGAGCGAGTCAGTGCGAGTCAGAGCGAGTCAGAGCGAGTCAGAGCGAGTCAGAGCGAGTCAGAGCGAGTCAGTGCGAGTCAGAGCGAGTCAGAGCGAGTCAGAGCGAGTCAGAGCGAGTCAGCGCGAGTCAGAGCGAGTCAGAGCGAGTCAGAGCGAGTCAGAGCGGGTCAGAGCGAGTCTGAGCGAGTCAGAGCGGGTCAGAGCGAGTCAGAGCGAGTCAGAGCGAGTCAGAGCGAGTCAGAGCGGGTCAGAGCGAGTCAGAGCGAGTCAGTGCGAGTCAGAGCGAGTCAGAGCGGGTCAGAGCGGGTCAGAGCGGGTCAGAGCGAGTCAGAGCGAGTCAGAGCGAGTCAGAGCGAGTCAGTGCGAGTCAGAGCGAGTCAGAGCGAGTCAGAGCGAGTCAGAGCGAGTCAGAGCGAGTCAGTGCGAGTCAGAGCGAGTCAGAGCGAGTCAGAGCGAGTCAGAGCGAGTCAGCGCGAGTCAGAGCGAGTCAGAGCGAGTCAGAGCGAGTCAGAGCGAGTCAGAGCGGGTCAGAGCGAGTCAGAGCGAGTCAGAGCGAGTCAGAGCGGGTCAGAGCGAGTCAGAGCGAGTCAGAGCGAGTCAGAGCGAGTCAGAGCGGGTCAGAGCGAGTCAGAGCGAGTCAGTGCGAGTCAGAGCGAGTCAGAGCGGGTCAGAGCGGGTCAGAGCGGGTCAGGGCGAGTCAGAGCGAGTCAGAGCGAGTCAGAGCGAGTCAGTGCGAGTCAGAGCGGGTCAGAGCGAGTCAGAGCGGGTCAGAGCGAGTCAGAGCGAGTCAGTGCGAGTCAGAGCGGGTCAGAGCGGGTCAGAGCGGGTCAGAGCGAGTCAGAGCGAGTCAGAGCGAGTCAGAGCGGGTCAGAGCGAGTCAGAGCGAGTCAGAGCGGGTCAGAGCGAGTCAGAGCGAGTCAGAGCGAGTCAGTGCGAGTCAGAGCGGGTCAGAGCGAGTCAGAGCGGGTCAGAGCGAGTCAGAGCGAGTCAGTGCGAGTCAGAGCAGGTCAGAGCGGGTCAGAGCGGGTCAGAGCGGGTCAGAGCGGGTCAGAGCGAGTCAGAGCGAGTCAGAGCGAGTCAGAGCGAGTCAGAGCGGGTCAGAGCGAGTCAGAGCGAGTCAGAGCGAGTCAGAGCGAGTCAGAGCGAGTCAGAGTCGAGTCAGAGCGAGTCAGAGCGAGTCAGAGCGAGTCAGAGCGGGTCGAGAAAAGTGTAGCTGTACTTCTTCTTCCTGCTAAAATAAATGTTAATACCTACGATGTCACAAGAGGCCACTTTGGGCTACGGGACTACAAAACAAAATGGCCGTCACGGACAAACTACAACAACCAGGACACACCTGGATGTTAACAGCATTTATTTGAACGGGTCGTCCCTCTCCGCCCCCCCATGTCGCTTTGCCGCCCAGCCAGTTTATCACGGCTGTGGATCGGGGAAAAGGGAGTCTGGACGTCTGTTCTCCGCCTGCTGCCCCCGCGATCTGACCCAGACCCAGCATGTGTTCCTTGAAGAATCAGTTTTTAAAGAGACTTCGGTGTCACTGGTGTCTCACTGAGAGCGGCGTCCTGGCTCCGTAACAAAGGTTCTGGCCCCTGAGATCAGAACTGGGTCACGGTCCTCACATCCCCCCGAATGTAGAGCGAGCGAATGTGGGGCGAACGTCTGCCAGACCTGAGAACCACCGTCGCCTCCTCGAGACCTCGTTACGCTCCGGACCCCCTGACCCTCGTCAGCACCTTCAATTCTTGAACTAATGCCGGGAACAGTCTTAACCCTTGTGTTGTCTCCGGGTCAAGGTGACCCGAAGGCCCGAAAAACAAATGCGTTTGTGGTATCCCCTGTGATGTCTCTTCTGTTGCGTCATATGCAGTGGCCTTCGGGTCACTTTGACCCTGAGATAACACAAGAGGGTTAATTATCTTTTTATTCTTCAATTTTTGTTAGTCTTACATAGTCAACATTATGTTTAATTATAGACCGATAACATCCATCCATCCATCCATCCATCCATCCATCCATCCATCCATCCATCCATCCATCCATCTATACATCCATCCATCTATACATCCATCCATCCATCCATCTATACATCCATCCATCCATCCATCCATCTATACATCCATCCATCCATCCATCTATACATCCATCCATCCATCTATACATCCATCCATCCATCTATACATCCATCCATCTATCCATCCATCCATCCATCTATACATCCATCCATCCATCCATCTATCCATCCATCCATCCATCCATCCATCTATACATCCATCCATCCATCCATCCATCCATCTATCCATCCATCCATCCATCTATACATCCATCCATCCATCCATCCATCCATCCATCTATCCATCCATCCATCCATCTATACATCCATCCATCCACCCATCCATACATCCATCTATCCATCCATCCATCCATCCATCCATCCATCCATCCATCTATCCATCCATCTATACATCCATCCATCCATCTATACATCCATCCATCCATCTATCTATCTATCTATCTATCTATCTATCTATCTATCTATCCATCCATCCATCCATCCATCCATCCATCCATCCATCCATCCATCTATACATCCATCCATCCATCTATACATCCATCCATCCATCCATCTATACATCCATCCATCATCTATACATCCATCCATCCATCCATCTATACATCCATCCATCATCTATACATCCATCCATCTATACATCCATCCATCATCTATACATCCATCCATCCATCCATCCATCCATCCATCTATACATCCATCCATCATCTATACATCCATCCATCTATACATCCATCCATCATCTATACATCCATCCATCCATCCATCCATCCATCTATACATCCATCCATCCATCCATCCATCCATCCATCCATCCATCCATCCATCCATCCATCCATCCATCCATCCATCCATCCATCCATCCATCCATCCATCCATCCATCTATCCATCCATCCATCCATCTATACATCCATCCATCCACCCATCCATACATCCATCTATCCATCCATCCATCCATCCATCCATCCATCCATCCATCCATCTATCCATCCATCTATACATCCATCCATCCATCTATACATCCATCCATCCATCTATCTATCTATCTATCTATCTATCTATCTATCTATCTATCTATCTATCTATCTATCTATCTATCTATCCATCCATCCATCCATCCATCCATCCATCCATCCATCCATCCATCCATCTATACATCCATCCATCCATCTATACATCCATCCATCCATCCATCTATACATCCATCCATCATCTATACATCCATCCATCCATCCATCTATACATCCATCCATCATCTATACATCCATCCATCTATACATCCATCCATCATCTATACATCCATCCATCCATCCATCCATCCATCATCTATACATCCATCCATCCATCCATCCATCCATCCATCTATACATCCATCCATCCATCCATCCATCCATCCATCCATCCATCCATCCATCCATCCATCCATCCATCCATCCATCCATCCATCCATCCATCCATCCATCCATCCATCCATCCATCCATCCATCCATCCATCCATCCATCCATCCATCCATCCATCCATCCATCCATCCATCCATCCATCCTCAGCTCGGTCCAGGATGACGAGTCCAAACTCCAGGTGGATGAGTTTGAGTGATTGTGGAGCAGATTCCTCAGTGAGCTCGACAGCCGCTCTTTAAAAAGCGCCTTGTTTTAAAATCACTGTCACATCGTGGGCGTCGTAAACGTCGGAGCCGACATCCATAAACATGAATCACAACAAGAGACCTTGACCGAGCGTCAGCCTGTCAGACCCAGAAGCGCCGCTCGGGTCCGCGAGCCACGAGCTCCGAGACGAGCATCGATTACATCGGGAAAGAAGTTCGCCCTTCAAGTGCGTGACGCTGCCATATATACGTCATATATATATACGTCAACACACGGATGTCGTGCACGAGACCAAGAGTTCGCACCTGGACACGCAGTATTCATCATGCGGCTGTGGGCCTCGGCTCCTGTCCGTCCATGATCCGACTATTTACCACCACGTAACACTTACATAGACAATGTTTCTTTATGTGACATCACAGAGAGAACTCTTTCTTGGGCCAAGGTCTTAAGTAGACACGTTGTCTTAAAGTTCATATTCTCTTTCTAGTCGTCATATATTTGCGTACTTAACTGACCACCCCGTAACACACAATGAATATAAAGTGTTACGGTGAAGGTTTTAAAAAAAAGTCTTACAGGAGCCAAGGTCTTAAGTGGACATCGTTTCTCTAAGTTGGATTTGTTCCCCATTTCTGGTGGTTTTATATTTGTTGACTTCACTGACCACCCCATAACACAGAAGTTGTTATGGTGGCATATATTTTTCAATTGTTACGTAAAATGAAGAGAATTTTAAACGGAATGCTATATTTGCTATCTTAGCAAGTGGCTAACAGTGCTAGCTGTAGTGTGTCAATTTTACCACCCCGTAACACTTTCAGAGACACTTTTTATTTAAGTGACAATAGAGACACAGGTTGAAATAACTGAAACTGTTGCAAGAGTCGAGGTATTAAGACTCCGTCCCTCATAGTTTACCTAACTGACCAACCCCGTTACTCATGATAAACAGATGCAAATCGTTTTCTATACCACCCCGTTACACTTACATGTCATTTACAAAGACACTGTTTCTTCTGGCAACATGACAGGCAGCAGATGACATCACACACTAAACTGACCACCCCGTAACAAATGATTAATAGATGCAAAATCGTTTTCTATACCACCCCGTAACACTTACATGTCATTTACAAATACACTGTTTCTTTTGGCAACATGACAGGCAGCAAATGACATCACACACTAAACTGACCACCCCGTAACAAATGATTAATAGATGCAAAATCGTTTTCTATACCACCCCGTAACACTTACATGTCATTTACAAATACACTGTTTATTTTGGCAACATGACAGGCAGCTAATGACATTACACACTAAACTGACCACCCCGTAACACGTGATTAATAGCTGCAAATCGTTTTATATACCACCCTGTAACACTTACATGTCATTTACAAATACACTGTTTCTTTTGGCAACATGACAGGCAGCAAATGACATCACACACTAAACTGACCACCCCGTAACACATGATTAATAGATGCAAAATCGTTTTCTATACCACCCCGTAACACTTACATGTCATTTACAAATACACTGTTTCTTTTGGCAACATGACAGGCAGCAAATGACATCACACACTAAACTGACCACCCCGTTACACGTGATTAATAGATGCAAATCGTTTTCTATACCACCCTGTAACACTTACATGTCATTTACAAATACACTGTTTCTTTTGGCAACATGACAGGCAGCAAATGATATTACACACTAAACTGACAACCCCGTAACAAATGATTAATAGATGCAAAATCGTTTTCTATACCACCCCGTAACACTTACATGTCATTTACAAATACACTGTTTCTTCTGGCAACATGACAGGCGGCAGATGACATCACACACTAAGCTGACCACCCCGTAACACATGATTAATAGATGCAAATCATTTTCTATACCACCCCGTAACACTTACATGTCATTTACAAATACACTGTTTCTTTTGGCAACATGACAGGCAGCAAATGATATTACACACTAAACTGACCACCCCGTAACACATGATTAATAGATGCAAAATCGTTTTCTATACCACCCCGTAACACTTACATGTCATTTACAAATACACTGTTTCTTCTGGCAACATGACAGGCGGCAGATGACATCACACACTAAACTGACCACCCCGTAACACATGATTATTAGATGCAAATCTTTTTCTATACCACCCTGTAACACATGATAAAATTATGATTAATGGTTATTTACTATTATTTAAAGTAAAAGACATTCTAAACTAAAATCTATGCTTGCTAGCTTAGCTAGTAGCTAACAGTTCTAACACCCCGTAACACTTTGTGTGTTGTGTATTAGAATATACTTTTGTAAATCGACAATGAAATGAATGTTTTTATCGCACTATATAAATAAAAATGACTTACTTACTTACTTACATTACGGCAGAAAAACTGTTTGTAATGGATTGAGTTTTGTGGGTCAAAGTTGAAAAATGAACAAAATGATTATATTTATGAGTTTTTTTCGCTCTTGTTTTTCTCACGTGTTTTAAAAACCACTTCTGGAAACATCCAGAATCCTCAGGTTCCAGAACCATAAACTGGCTGAACCTGGACCGGTGACGTGGAGGAGAGAGAAAGCGAGAAAGGAGAGAAGAGGGGGAGGCGGTCCGAGAGGAGAGAGCGAGGTCTCGGTTCTAGTCTCGCCGAGACTCAGTGGCTGAGACACGTCGGTACCGCGAGAGCCAGCTGAGTTCTCCGAGGAGAAGTTGTGAGAGTCGCTGTCCGCGGTGCTGAAGTTCAGGACCGAGACCCCATCGCATGGTTCTGATCCAAAGTGGGTCCTTTTTTTTTTATTTAAAAAGAAGACTTTTTCCGGTGAGGACAGAACCAGACCCGGAGAAGATGCGAGGCGGGTTCCGGAGCAGCCAGCTGGTCGGTGAGTCCACGGCACCGGAGGCGCGTCAGAACCGGTGAGAAGTCGCCCCCCCCCTTGCGAGAGGTTCGAACGATGGGGACGACGCACCTCCTGCTGCTGCTCCTCATCTACCTGGACCCGCTGGGCGTCCAGTCCGCCGCCGGCAAGAAGAGCAAGACCCCGCCGGGCCGCCGGCTGAAGGACGCCCTGAACGGCAGCACCACGGCGGTGCCGCGGGACGTCCCGAGGAGGGTGACCCAGGTGCAGGCGCCCGCGGCGCAGCACGACACCTGCCTGGGCTACTACGACGTGAGCGGCCAGTTCGACAAAGAGTTCGCCTGCAACAACACCGACCACCGGTTCTGCTGCGGGAGCTGCTTCCTGCGCTTCTGCTGCGCGGACCGCGGCAAGAGGCTGGAGCAGCGCGGCTGCACCAACTACAACACGCCGGACTGGATCAAGACGCAGCCGCCCTCGCCCGCGCCCACCGGCGACACCTACGACCCGGAGCTGGACCAGACCAACACCACCGTCTACATCAGCTGCGGGGTGGTGGCGCTCGTCATCGCCATCGGGATTTCCGCCAAAGTTGCCTACGACAAGGCGACCAAGCCGCCGCAGGAGATGAACGTGCACAGGTGAGGCGATTCACCTGCGTCACGTGACCCGCGCGAATGCGTCAGTCGTCCGAGTGGATCTTTTACACTAAAGATCTTTATTTGGTTTTTAAATAACGTCCTTCAAACGTATGTATGTTGGTCCGAGTGGAAGAAAAGTATTTCTCGCTTCTTGACACAAAGTACTTCGAGTTTGACTTTAAGGCTCATTTTTAATTGATGAGATTTAATTCACTAAAGGAATAAAGATTCACTTTTTAAAATATAACTTTAATAAATGTATCTTGGATAATGTGATGAATGTGAAGCGCCAGAGTTACCTGTCGACTTTACCTGCAGTCGGTTGATGTACGTGAACGTGTATTTTTACATGATACTTCTGAAGTATTTTAATTATTCACTTTTTTATCTAATTCGTATTATTTAGTGTCATCTCATTTTTTCACGGTTCTTTTCTATCAACATACTTTTAGTACTCGAGTACATTTATTCGATTACCTTTGTATCCGAGTATCTTTAGTACAAAAGATATTTTTTTATTCTTCCAGTACTTTTTGTACTCCAGTATCTTCATTATGAGTTTTTTCTTGCTTTTTTTACCCGATTACTTTTGTATCCAAGTACTTTTTGGGTTTTTTTGCGTATTTTTACTCGATTACTGTTGTATTCAAGTACTTTCTATCTTTGCGTATATTTATTCGATTACCTTTGTATCCGAGTATTTTTAGTACAAAAGATTTTTTTTTAATTTTACTTTTTTCTTCCAGTACTTTTTGTACTCCAGTATCTTCATTATGACTTTATTACTTGTGTATCATCGTTCTTTTTGTTATACATCGTTCATATATTTACTCGATTTCTTTTGTATCTGAGTTTTTTCTTGCTTTTTTTTACCCGATTACTTTTGTTTCCAAGTACTTTTTGTTTTTTTTGCGTATTTTTACTCGATTACTTTTGTATTCAAGTACTTTCTATTCTTGCGTATTTTTACTCGATTACTTTTGTATTCAAGTACTTTCTATTCTTGCGTATTTTTACTCGATTACTTTTGTATCCAAGACCTTTTTGTTTTTGCGTATTTTTACTTGATTACTTTTGTATCCAAGTACTTTTTGTTATTCTTTTTTTTACTCGATTAGTTTTGTATCCGAGTACTTTTTTTTACTCGATTAGTTTTGTATCCGAGTACTTTTTGTGGTAGTGGTTAAGTATTTAAGTACATTATTTTTTCTGAGTAATATTTGAACTAATATATTTTTACTTGAATTTACTATTGTATCCAATTACTTACTATCCAAGTACTTTTTTTTACTGGAGTATTTTAATTTTTACTTGGTAACCTGAGGTACTAAAACACTTAAACGCAAAAATCCTTCAGTTTAATGAGGACTCGAGGCGAAGAAGAGAGTGCAGGCAGTGGAGGACATGTAGTCGAGGTCACGGCTGAGATGTTGGTTTAGAGAAGATAGAAGAGACAGAGATGTAGGACGAGATCAGACCTCTGGACTAATGGCTACGTTCACAAAACGATTCTCCGTTGATGTTCAGACGACTATGAATATTGAACATTGGAAATCTGTCCATGTTTGAGGATCCGTGAGGTCAAGGTCGTGTGAGGAACAGAAGGTAAACGCTCCAGAAGAACATGAGATGAAAGGTTTGATCATCACAGACGCGACGGCAGCAGCTTCACAGATTCTTCGTCTTCATCCTTCAAGTTGACGAGGATACAGAGATGACACCAGGTCGTCATGACAGGGAGCAAAGGTCAGGAGGCCGTGACCTCTTGGATATTAACTTGAGGACGAGTTTGAAGAAACACAGAACCTTTTATGAACCGTTCCTTTATCTTCATCCTCTAGTCTCACCTTCATCTTCATCATCCTTTAGTCTCATCTTCATCTTCATCATCATTTAGTCTCACCTTCATCTTCATCATCCTTTAGTCTCACCTTCATCTTCATCCTCTAGTCTCACCTTCATCTTCATCATCCTTTAGTCTCACCTTCATCTTCATCATCCTTTAGTCTCACCTTCATCTTCATCATCCTTTAGTCTCATCTTCATCTTCATCATCCTTTAGTCTCACCTTCATCTTCATCATCCTTTAGTCTCACCTTCATCTTCATCATCCTTTAGTCTCATCTTCATCTTCATCATCCTTTAGTCTCATTTTCATCTTCATCATCCTTTAGTCTCATCTTCATCTTCATCATCCTTTAGTCTCACCTTCATCTTCATCATCCTTTAGTCTCACCTTCATCTTCATCATCCTTTAGTCTCACCTTCATCTTCATCATCCTTTAGTCTCATTTTCATCTTCATCATCCTTTAGTCTCACCTTCATCTTCATCATCCTCTAGTCTCATCTTCATCTTCATCATCCTTTAGTCTCACCTTCATCTTCATCATCCTTTAGTCTCACCTTCATCTTCATCATCCTTTAGTCTCATCTTCATCTTCATCATCCTTTAGTCTCATCTTCATCTTCATCATCCTTTAGTCTCACCTTCATCTTCATCATCCTTTAGTCTCACCTTCATCTTCATCATCCTTTAGTCTCATCTTCATCTTCATCATCCTTTAGTCTCACCTTCATCTTCATCATCCTTTAGTCTCACCTTCATCTTCATCATCCTTTAGTCTCATCTTCATCTTCATCATCCTTTAGTCTCACCTTCATCTTCATCATCCTTTAGTCTCATCTTCATCTTCATCATCCTTTAGTCTCATCTTCATCTTCATCATCCTTTAGTCTCACCTTCATCTTCATCATCCTTTAGTCTCATCTTCATCTTCATCATCCTTTAGTCTCATCTTCATCTTCATCATCCTTTAGTCTCACCTTCATCTTCATCATCCTTTAGTCTCATCTTCATCTTCATCATCCTTTAGTCTCATCTTCATCTTCATCATCCTTTAGTCTCACCTTCATCTTCATCATCCTTTAGTCTCATCTTCATCTTCATCATCCTTTAGTCTCATCTTCATCTTCATCATCCTTTAGTCTCATCTTCATCTTCATCATCCTTTAGTCTCACCTTCATCTTCATCATCCTTTAGTCTCATCTTCATCTTCATCATCCTTTAGTCTCATCTTCATCTTCATCATCCTTTAGTCTCACCTTCATCTTCATCATCCTTTAGTCTCATCTTCATCTTCATCATCCTTTAGTCTCATCTTCATCTTCATCATCCTTTAGTCTCACCTTCATCTTCATCATCCTTTAGTCTCACCTTCATCTTCATCATCCTTTAGTCTCACCTTCATCTTCATCATCCTTTAGTCTCATCTTCATCTTCATCATCCTTTAGTCTCATCTTCATCTTCATCATCCTTTAGTCTCATCTTCATCTTCATCATCCTTTAGTCTCACCTTCATCTTCATCATCCTTTAGTCTCATCTTCATCTTCATCATCCTTTAGTCTCACCTTCATCTTCATCATCCTTTAGTCTCACCTTCATCTTCATCATCCTTTAGTCTCACCTTCATCTTCATCATCCTTTAGTCTCATTTTCATCTTCATCATCCTTTAGTCTCATTTTCATCTTCATCTTCATCCTCTAGTCTCATCTTCATCTTCATCATCCTTTAGTCTCACCTTCATCTTCATCATCCTTTAGTCTCATCTTCATCTTCATCATCCTTTAGTCTCACCTTCATCTTCATCATCCTTTAGTCTCACCTTCATCTTCATCATCCTTTAGTCTCACCTTCATCTTCATCATCCTTTAGTCTCATCTTCATCTTCATCATCCTTTAGTCTCATTTTCATCTTCATCTTCATCCTCTAGTCTCACCTTCATCTTCATCATCCTTTAGTCTCATCTTCATCATCCTTTAGTCTCACCTTCATCTTCATCATCCTTTAGTCTCATCTTCATCATCATCATCATCATCAATATCATCTTCATCATCTTTTAGTCTCACCTTCATCTTCATCATCCTTTAGTTCATCTTCATCTTCATCATCATCAATATCATTTTCATCTTCATCCTCTAGTCTCACCTTCATCTTCATCATCCTTTAGTCTCACCTTCATCACCCTCTAGTCACTCATTCATCTTCATCTTCCTTTAGTTCATCTTCATCTTCATCATCATCAATATCATTTTCATCTTCATCCTCTAGTCTCATCTTCATCTTCATCATCCTTTAGTCTCATCTTCATCTTCATCATCCTTTAGTCTCATCTTCATCTTCATCATCCTTTAGTCTCATCTTCATCTTCATTATCCTTTAGTCTCACCTTCATCTTCATCATCCTTTAGTCTCATCTTCATCTTCATTATCCTTTAGTCTCATCTTCATCTTCATCATCCTTTAGTCTCATCTTCATCTTCATTATCCTTTAGTCTCACCTTCATCTTCATCATCCTTTAGTCTCATCTTCATCTTCATTATCCTTTAGTCTCACCTTCATCTTCATCATCCTTTAGTCTCATCTTCATCTTCATCATCCTTTAGTCTCACCTTCATCTTCATCATCCTTTAGTCTCACCTTCATCTTCATCATCCTTTAGTCTCACCTTCATCTTCATCATCCTTTAGTCTCACCTTCATCTTCATCATCCTTTAGTCTCATCTTCATCTTCATTATCCTTTAGTCTCACCTTCATCTTCATCATCCTTTAGTCTCATCTTCATCTTCATCATCCTTTAGTCTCACCTTCATCTTCATCATCCTTTAGTCTCACCTTCATCTTCATCATCCTCCTTCATCAAGATGAAGATGAAGATGATGATGATAAAGCCGAAGATGATGATGATTAATATGATGATGATGTTGATGGTGATGAAGATGAAGATGAAGATAAGGATGATGAATATGATGATGATGATGATGATGAAGATGATGATGATCATGATCATGATGAAGAAGGTGATGATGATGAAGGTGATGATGATGATGATGATGATGAAGATGAAGATGAAGATGAAGATGGAGATGAAGAAGGTGATGATGATGATGAAGATGATGAAGATGATGGTGATGATGATGATGATGATGATGATGATGATGAAGATGAAGACGAAGACGAAGACGAAGATGAAGATGAAGATAATGATGAAGATGAAGATGAAGATGAAGATGAAGATGAAGGCGAAGGCGAAGATGAAGATGAAGGCGAAGATGAAGATGAAGATAATGATGAAGATGAAGATGAAGATGAAGATGAAGATGAAGGCGAAGATGAAGATGAAGATAATGATGAAGATGAAGATGAAGATGATGATGAAGATGAAGGTTCAGAGTCCGAGCTTTGATTGATTCTCTGAAGATTCTCTAAGATTCACTTCCATCAGTCACTCCTGTCGACGCAACAACGTGTCGCGGAGAAAAGACGACGCGTCGCCACGGCAACTGGACCCAACAAACACCAGCACACGGATCGATCATGCGTGTTGCTGGGAGACATGTGAACGTCGTCTCCATGCATAGGTTTGGAGGAGGACCCGGGGCAGACCCAGATCACAAGAACAGAAGATGATGTTGAAAGAACATCATGAACATTATTAACTGGCGTCTGAAGGAACCAGAGGCAGCTTTGTTTTCATGACCTTTGAAGGTAAACATCTGCTCCAGGAGTGAAGCACCATCATGAGTTCAGATCCACTGCTCAGTGACGAGATCAGATCCACTGCTCAGTGATGAGTTCAGATCCACTGCTCAGTGATGACATCAGATCCACTGCTCAGTGATGAGTTCAGATCCACTGCTCAGTGATGAGATCAGATCCACTGCTCAGTGATGACATCAGATCCACTGCTCAGTGATGAGATCAGATCCACTGCTCAGTGATGAGATCAGATCCACTGCTCAGTGATGACATCAGATCCACTGCTCAGTGATGAGATCAGATCCACTGCTCAGTGATGAGATCAGATCCACTGCTCAGTGAAGAGATCAGATCCACTGCTCAGTGATGAGATCAGATCCACTGCTCAGTGATGAGATCAGATCCACTGCTCAGTGATGAGATCAGATCCACTGCTCAGTGATCAGTTCAGATCCACTGCTCAGTGATGAGATCAGATCCACTGCTCAGTGATGAGATCAGATCCACTGCTCAGTGATGAGATCAGATCCACTGAATTGATTGAAAATAAACTTAATCACACAAAACACATCAAAAGTAAAATAAAATAATATACACTTCTGGACAAAAAACAACAAACATTCAAACACAAATGTAAAGCTTTCTCCACAAACGCCTACAGCAAAACACACATTCTTGAACACGAAACTACACTAAAACACACATTCTTGAACACGAAACTACACCAAAACACACATTCTTGAACACGAAACTACACCAAAACACACATTCTTGAACACGAAACTACACCAAAACACACATTCTTAAACACGAAACTACACCAAAACACACATTCTTGAACACGAAACTACACCAAAACACACATTCTTGAACACGAAACTACACCAAAACACACATTCTTGAACACGAAACTACACCAAAACACACATTCTTGAACACGAAACTACACCAAAACACACATTCTTGAACACGAAACTACACCAAAACACACATTCTTAAACACGAAACTACACCAAAACACACATTCTTGAACACGAAACTACACCAAAACACACATTCTTGAACACGAAACTACACCAAAACACACATTCTTGAACACGAAACTACACCAAAACACACATTCTTGAACACGAAACTACACCAAAACACACATTCTTAAACACGAAACTACACCAAAACACACATTCTTGAACACGAAACTACACCAAAACACACATTCTTGAACACGAAACTACACCAAAACACACATTCTTGAACACGAAACTACACCAAAACACACATTCTTGAACACGAAACTACACCAAAACACACATTCTTGAACACGAAACTACACCAAAACACACATTCTTAAACACGAAACTACAGCAAAACACACATTCTTGAACACGAAACTACACCAAAACACACATTCTTGAACACGAAACTACACCAAAACACACATTCTTGAACACGAAACTACACCAAAACACACATTCTTGAACACGAAACTACACCAAAACACACATTCTTAAACACGAAACTACACCAAAACACACATTCTTGAACACGAAACTACACCAAAACACACATTCTTGAACACGAAACTACACCAAAACACACATTCTTGAACACGAAACTACACCAAAACACACATTCTTGAACACGAAACTACACCAAAACACACATTCTTGAACACGAAACTACAGCAAAACACACATTCTTGAACACAAAACTACACCAAAACACACATTCTTGAACATGAAACTACACCAAAACACACATTCTTGAACACGAAACTACACCAAAACACACATTCTTGAACACGAAACTACACCAAAACACACATTCTTGAACACGAAACTACACCAAAACACACATTCTTGAACACGAAACTACACCAAAACACACTTTCTTGAACACGAAACTACACCAAAACACACATTCTTGAACACGAAACTACACCAAAACACACATTCTTGAACACGAAACTACACCAAAACACACATTCTTGAACACGAAACTACACCAAAACACACATTCTTGAACACGAAACTACACCAAAACACACATTCTTGAACACGAAACTACACCAAAACACACATTCTTGAACACGAAACTACACCAAAACACACATTCTTGAACACAAAACTACACCAAAACACACATTCTTGAACACGAAACTACATCAAAACACACATTCTTGAACACGAAACTACACCAAAACACACATTCTTGAACACGAAACTACACCAAAACACACATTCTTGAACACGAAACTACACCAAAACACACATTCTTGAACACGAAACTACACCAAAACACACATTCTTGAACACGAAGCTACACCAAAACACACATTCTGAACACGAAACTACACCAAAACACACATTCTTGAACACGAAACTACATCAAAACACACATTCTTGAACACAAAACTACACCAAAACACACATTCTTGAACACAAAACTACACCAAAACACACATTCTTGAACACGAAACTACATCAAAACACACATTCTTGAACACGAAACTACACCAAAACACACATTCTTGAACACGAAACTACACCAAAACACACATTCTTGAACACGAAACTACACCAAAACACACATTCTTGAACACGAAACTACACCAAAACACACATTCTTGAACACGAAACTACATCAAAACACACATTCTTGAACACGAAACTACACCAAAACACACATTCTTGAACACGAAACTACACCAAAACACACATTCTTGAACACGAAACTACACCAAAACACACATTCTTGAACACGAAACTACACCAAAACACACATTCTTGAACACGAAACTACACCAAAACACACATTCTTGAACACGAAACTACACCAAAACACTAGACTACACTAACACCCAGATATAAACATTCCTCCTCATCTAAAATAATACACATAAAGTAGACACACACTTACAAAGAAAACACATTCCTGGACACAACTACACTAAAATATGCAACAAGACACATTCGTGAGCACATATCTTTAATAAATAAAACACAAAACTAGACTAAAACGTTCTGGTACACACACCTACACTAAAACACACATTCCTTTACACACATCTTCAATTAAAAACACACACGTACAACACCGGATGCAAAACTACACTAAAATAAAAAATAAACTTCCTTACCTACACTACTACATATAAAGTAGACACACACTCACACAAAAAGACAACTACACTAAAACATACAACAACATGCATTACTGAACACACTTCTTTAATACAACACACACACAAATATAGACTTATGAACACAAAACTAGAATAAAACTTTCATCTACACACCCACAATAAAACGCACATATTTAATTCGACAAACAAACATATAGACGAATGAACACAAAAACAATATATAAACTATTTTCCTCTACACACCTACACTAAAACACACATTCCTTTACACACATCTTCAATTAAAAACACACACGTACAACACCGGATGCAAAACTACACTAAAATAAAAAATAAACTTCCTTACCTACACTACTACATATAAAGTAGACACACACTCACACAAAAAGACAACTACACTAAAACATACAACAACATGCATTACTGAACACACTTCTTTAATACAACACACACACAAATATAGACTTATGAACACAAAACTAGAATAAAACTTTCATCTACACACCCACAATAAAACGCACATATTTAATTCGACAAACAAACATATAGACGAATGAACACAAAAACAATATATAAACTATTTTCCTCTACACACCTACACTAAAACACACATTCCTTTACACACATCTTCAATTAAAAACACACACGTACAACACCGGATGCAAAACTACACTAAAATAAAAAATAAACTTCCTTACCTACACTACTACATATAAAGTAGACACACACTCACACAAAAAGACAACTACACTAAAACATACAACAACATGCATTACTGAACACACTTCTTTAATACAACACACACACAAATATAGACTTATGAACACAAAACTAGAATAAAACTTTCATCTACACACCCACAATAAAACGCACATATTTAATTCGACAAACAAACATATAGACGAATGAACACAAAAACAATATATAAACTATTTTCCTCTACACACCTACACTAAAACACAAGAAGTAAAAACACACAAACACACTCCTGAACACATCACTTTATTAAGACACAGACATTCATGACCATAATGTTCCACCTGTCAAACCATTGTTATCGGAAAAGAGCTGCTTGGCAGAGGTATGCCCCAGCTCAGTGCTCCGTTACTTATAGTACATAGATGTCGACGGCTTGTCTGAAAACTGATGGTTTATGTCGGAGCTCCGTCCGAGAGCATCACAGAAGACGCTCGACCTTAGCTCTGACCTTAGCTCTGACCTTAGCTCTGACCTTAGCTCTGACCTTAGCTCTGACCTTCACGGAAGCATTTGAGATTCGAACCCATCGATCATCGCTGACCAAAGAGAAACAAACGAGAGAAAAACAAGTCAAATGTCGGACTTCAGCGGCTCGTTCTGTGATTGGATTCCAGGCGAGTGTTTGTCGGGAGTCGCTCGGATCTTTACTTCCTATTTTCGGCCGTTAAAGTGGCCAAACGAGGCTGTTTTGGACGCGGCGGCGTGAAGCAATCAGACCTGGTCGATGCTCTGAACCAGGCTAATGGAGAGGCGGGTCGAGTCTGAGCCCGACTCGGTGTTTACGGAGTTAATCAGGTCGTCTGGTCGAGAACAAGAACAACACATCCTGTTGAAAACTGCAACGATGTCTTTTGATGTATTTTTAAAACTTTATTTCACTTTGTTACGTGACAAAACTAGTCCATAGAAATGATTTAATTTTGTTTATTTCTGTGTAGTACTTAACTTTACTCAAGTAGTGTACTAACACCTTCTATTAACTACTAAAAGAAACTGAAAAATATCCTCCCTGGAATTTTTGTCTCCTGATTCCTACAAGCCTACACTAAAACACACATAAATACACAGAGTAACATACACTAAAACATACATAAATACACAGAGTAATATACACTAAAACACATATAAATACACAGAGTAACATACACTAAACCATACATAAATACACAGAGTAACACACACTAAAACATACATAAATACACATAGTAACATACACTAAAACATACATAAATACACAGAGTAATATACACTAAAACACATATAAATACACAGAGTAACATACACTAAAACATACATAAATACACAGAGTAACATACACTAAAACATACATAAATACACAGAGTAATATACACTCAAACACACATAAATACACATAGTAGCATACACTAAAACGTACATACCTACACAGAGTAACATACACTAAAACATACATACATACACAGAGTAATATACACTAAAACACACATAAATACACAGAGTAACATACACTAAAACACACATAAATAAAGAGGTGGAAATACACCTACATAAAAACACATGTAAATAAATGGGCGCGAGCACACCTTCAGTATAACACACATAAATACACTGATGGACAAATACACATACACTGGAACACACATAAATACACGGAGGGACACTAACCTACAATAAAACATGCATAAATAAACGGATGGACAAATACACAAACACTGGAACACACATAAATACACAGATGGACACACACCTACAATAAAACATGCATAAATAAACGGATAGACACACACCTACACAGAAACACACATACAAACATAGATGGACACACACCTACACTTAAACACACTTTAATACATAGATGGACACACACCTACACTTAAACACACATAAATACATAGATGGACACACACCTACACTTAAACACACATAAATACATAGATGGACACACACCTACACTTAAACACACATAAATACATAGATGGACACACACCTACACTTAAACACACATAAATACATAGATGGACACACGCCTACACTTAAACACACATAAATACACACATGGACACACACCTACACTTAAACATACAAATATACAAAGCTGGCCACCACAAATACTAAAATACACAAAATACACAGATGGACCCACACAAATACTATAATACACAAAATACACAGTTTGGCAAACACCCAAACTAAAACACACACACACTGCACGCTTTTTTGCTCACATATCAACACTAAAACTTACAAAAATTCACAGTGGTTGACACAAAACTACAATAAAAGATACACTAGAACTACACACTTTGACACAGAAGTCACATGTCCGCACACACATCTACAGAATAACGCACAAACATGTTAACTTCTTGACACAGAACTACACTGAAACACGTGACGTGAACACACAACCTCACTCAAACTCACAAAGATACACAAAACTACACTTATACACGAAATATATGAAAAAATATACAAAAATACAAAATAGGTTAACATCTGGAAGCAAAACTCCACTAAAACTAAAACAAAATCCTGATAACTTGTTAAATACACATCTGCTTTAGAACTCACAAAAAACACATTCGTTGAAACAAAACTACACTAATCAACACAAAATCCACTGGATCTTTATTGATCACTGTATTAGATATAATAGTTGAGCACCAGGGGGCAGCACTGAGCCAGTGGGTTGAGCAGGCAGGTGGAGAAGAAGAGCTGCTGATTAGCTAACATGCTAACATGCTACAATTAATGATGACAACACAGGGGTCATGGTATGTGTTTTTGTTTGGTTGTGTTTGAGGGACACGTTTCAGTTTTCAAGATTGTTGCTGAGTTTAGGTTGAAGTTTGTGTTGTTTGGCGGTAAAACACAAAAAAATACACATTCCTGCAGACACATCAAAACAGAAACACACTTATCTTCACACACACACGCATTATACACACGAAGAAGACACAAACTGGCATGTAAACACTTGAAAACACACGTTCATTAACACAAAAACACATAATACATATCCCTTCATGCATACCTACACAAAAACACACACTTGTGCACTTCTGGACACAAAACTACACTTGAACACATACACAAACTTCCACACATGTAAAATGAGGCTCATGAAGTAGAAACTCGCTTACACTAAACAAAAACACACAAAATACACACCCCTGCGCACATATCTACACAAACATATGCACCTGTCGACACAAAACACAAACAAACTTTCGAACATTCTTGTTACACATACACTAAAACACAAAGTAGACACACAGAGATGCTAAATGCTAACATTAGCATCCATGAATCGAAACGGATGTTCAAGTTGTCGACTTGTGTGTAACACGTGTGTGTTCGTGCGACGCCAACAACGAAGGCTGGAGTCGGCCATGACTTGTTGGTCTCTGGCTCAGCTCTGATTGAAGGCGTTCTTCCTCCCATGATGCAACAGTCTCACCTGACTGAAGTGGGACGATTGAAAGCAGGTCGATCTATTAATACGCAGCGTTTCCCAAAGTCACGGAGTTGAAGCAAGACTTTGACACACTTACGTGACCTTGAAGCTTTGTGAGCCGGGAGTGTGTGTGTGTGTGTGTGTGTGTGTGTGTGTGTGTGTGTGTGTGTACGTGTGTGTGTAGCAGGTTGTGTTGATTTAACTCTTCACTGTTGTTAATGACAAACATGCTGCAGCATCTGCTACAATTCAACACAATCTCACATATACATATACACTCAAACCAACATTAAAACACACATATGCACATAAACACTCGCTTAAACGCACAGCTAAACACACACACACACTGAGTCAAACACACACTTAACACATGCACACATATACACACAAACACACACATAAACATACACTTAAATACAGACATACTGAAACACAAAAATAATGGTAATTAACATACACTGAAACAGATTCATGTACACACAAAAACACACATATAGAAACACAAAAACACATATAAACACACACACATACATGTATATAAACAGAAAAGCAAACAGGCACAGATGGATATACACACACTAAAACACACAAACATTTACACATAAAATGAACATTCATTGTACATACACACGCTGAAACACACAAAAAAATATACACTGAAAAACACA
Source organism: Callionymus lyra (assembly GCF_982586985.1). Lineage (NCBI taxonomy): Eukaryota > Metazoa > Chordata > Actinopteri > Syngnathiformes > Callionymidae > Callionymus > Callionymus lyra. The sequence goes on along the minus strand of NC_141832.1, from coordinate 2,684,107 downwards.
CAAGTATACACTGAACCCACCCTCCCTGCATATACAAACACTGAAACACACATGCAAACACACACACACATGAAACACGCCTACACTATAAAACACAAAAATCTTCTTCTTGGCCACAAAATTACAAAAGAACAGACAAAACAACACATTCCTTCGCACACACATACACTATAACACACAAAACACACATTCTTGAACAAAAAGACATATTCCTTCACACACATACACACTATAATGCACAAAAACACACATTCTTGAACAAAATAATACACACATTCCTTCACACCCACATACGCTATAATGCACAAAAATACACACTCCTGCTTTATCGCACCTACACACACACACAAAAAAAATACTCAGCCTTTGACACACACATTCATGCGCACTATACCTACACCACACTAAACTAATTAACTACACTAAAACAAACACCCTATTTTACACAAACAACTACACTTAAATACAAAAAAAAAACACACTGCTGGATACAACACACTTATTTCCATAAACTGTCAACACCAATATAATGTACACACACAAAAAACAGTCAGACTCAACCACACGACACACACAAAAGAACACTCGTAACACAACAAGACTCACAATTGTGCGTCTTCTTCCAGAGCTCTGGCCGACATCCTGCGTCAACAAGGTCCGGTTCCCATCTCTCAGTACGAGCACGACAACATGGCCGCCATCAACGGGTCGCCCAAGGACGACACGCCGGTCAGGACCTCCAAGAACCACTACACACCTGTGCACAACCACGGTGAGGCTTCCTGCACACACACACACACACACGTGTGGCACGACACACACTCCTGCACAAACACGCTATAACGCACACTTTATTGAACACACACAACAGCACACATTTCCACACACATCTACTGTAGGATGCAAAAACCTACACTAAAACATACAAACATATAGACTCCTTTGCACACACACCAACACTAAAACACACAACAATATACAAACCTGAACACCTACACTAAAACACACAACAATATACACTCCTGAACACCTACACTAAAACACACAAACATATAGACTCCTTTGCACACACACCAACACTAAAACACACAACAATATACAAACCTGAACACCTACACTAAAACACACAAAAAATACACTCCTGAACACCTACACTAAAACATACAAACATATAGACTCCTTTGCACACACACCAACACTAAAACACACAACAATATACAAACCTGAACACCTACACTAAAACACACAAAAATACACTCCTGAACACCTACACTAAAACATACAAACATATAGACTCATTTGCGCACACACCAACACTAAAACACACAACAATATACAAACCTGAACACCTACACTAAAACACACAAAAATATACACTCCTGAACGCACACACCTACAGTAAAACACACAAAAATATACACTCCTGAACACCTACACTAAAACACACAAAAGTATACACTCCTGAACACACACACACTTACAGTAAAACACACAAAAATATACACTCCTGAACACCTACTCTAAAACACACAAAAGTATACACTCCTGAACACACACACACCTACAGTAAAACAAACAAAAGTATACACTCCTGAACACACACACCTACAGTAAAACAAACAAGAATATACACTCCTGAACACACACACACCTACAAAAAACAAACAAAAATATACACTCCTGAACACACACACCTACAGTAAAACAAACAAGAATATACACTCCTGAACACACACACACCTACAAAAAACAAACAAAAATATACACTCCTGAACACACACACCTACAGTAAAACAAACAAGAATATACACTCCTGAACACACACACACCTACACTAAAACACAAAGGCACCTGCACAATAACACACAAACTACAATTAAACACACTTAAATACACTTGATAGTAAACACACCTACACTAAAATGCACGTAATACATATTCCTACAATGACACACAATAATATACACACTTAACTGATCACTCACCTACACTAAAACACACAACAAACATCCCTCACACAACTTTACTCACCACCCACAACTGTTGAAAAACAATTCAAACAATACACCAAAAACACATAGAAATACACAATACTTTTGATGTATACTAGACAAATAGTGCAAATGCAAAAGAACACACATGTCCACACTCCTACACACACATACACACTCCTACACACACCTTGACTTCTGTCAATCATCGTGCCTTGTGTTCTTCATGTACTTTGTGTTCTTCATGTACTTTGTGTTCTTCATGTACTTTGCGTTCTTCTTGTTTTTTGTGTTCCTTTTTTTCTTCATTTTCCCTGTATTGTATACTCTGTGTTTTTGTCTTCTTTGTGTTCTTTGTGTTCTTTGTGTTCTTCTTATTTCTTGAGTTCCCATTTTTCTTAATGTTCCTTGTATTCCTTGTGTTCTTCATGTTTTTTCGTGTCATCCTTCTTCCTCCTGTTCCTCGTATTCTTCTCGTTTCTTGTCTTCTTCCACCTTTGTTTTGCTCGTTTTACTCATTTTCTTCATGTTCCTCACGTTCCTCGTGTTCTTTTTGTTATTCATGTTCTCTGTGTTCCTCATGTTTTTTCTATTCCTCATGTTCTCAGTGTTCTTCGCGTTCCTCATATTCCTTGTCCATCTCATGTTCTCCGTGTTCTTCGCGTTCCTCATATTCCTTGTCCATCTCATGTTCTCCGTGTTCTTCGCGTTCTTCATATTCCTTGTCCATCTCATGTTCTCCATGTTCTTCGCGTTCCTCATATTCCTTGTCCATCTCATGTTCTCCGTGTTCTTCGCGTTCTTCATATTCCTTGTCCATCTCATGTTCTCCGTGTTCTTCGCGTTCCTCATATTCCTTGTCCATCTCATGTTCTCCGTGTTCTTCGCGTTCTTCATATTCCTTGTCCATCTCATGTTCTCCATGTTCTTCGCGTTCCTCATATTCCTTGTCCATCTCATGTTCTCCGTGTTCCTCATGTTCTCCATGTTCTTCGCGTTCCTCATATTCCTTGTCCATCTCATGTTCTCCGTGTTCCTCATGTTCTCCATGTTCTTGGCGTTCCTCATATTTCTTATCCATCTCATGTTCTCCGTGTTCCTCATGTTCTCCATATTTCTTGTGTTCCTCATGTTCTCCGTGTTCCTCATGTTCTCCGTGTTCCTCATGTTCTCAATGTTTCTTGTATTCTATTTCTTCCTCATGTTCTCCGTGTTCTTCATGTTCTCTGTGTTCCTCATGTTCTCCATGTTCTTCGCGTTCCTCATATTCCTTGTCCATCTCATGTTCTCTGTGTTCCTCATGTTCTCCATGTTCTTGGCGTTCCTCATATTTCTTATCCATCTCATGTTCTCCGTGTTCCTCATGTTCTCCATATTTCTTGTGTTCCTCATGTTCTCCGTGTTCCTCATGTTCTCCGTGTTCCTCATGTTGTCAAAGTTTCTTGTATTCTTTTTCTTCCTCATGTTCTCCGTGTTCTTCATGTTCTCTGTGTTCCTCATGTTCTCCATGTTCCTCATGTTCTCCATGTTTCTCATATTCTTCTTCTTCCTCATGTTCGCCGTGATCTTTGTGTTCTCCGTGTTCCTCGTATTCCTCATGTAGTCCGTATTCCTGATGTTCTCCATGTTCCTCGTAATTTTCTTCTTCCTCATGTTCCTCATGTTCCTCATGTTCTCCGCGTTCCTCGTATTCTTCGTCTTCCTCATGTTCCTCATGTTCTCCGTGTTCCTCGTATTCTTCGTCTTCCTCATGTTCGCCGTCTTCCTCATGTTCCTCATGTTCCTCGTGTATCTCCAGCTCTGACTCCAGGGATCCTCAAGTGTCCTAGAATGTTGTCCCAGTTACAGCGATAGGTTTCATCTGACCTGAGGTGCTGCCATTAGTGGAGCTGCTGGATCTCAACCATCAACTGCTGCCTTATTATATCTGCACACACACACACTCACACACACACACACACACACACACACACACACACACACACACACACACACACACACACACACACACACACACACACACACACACACACACACACACACACACACACACACACACACACACACTCACACACACTCACACACACACACTCACACACACACACTCACACACACACACACACACACACACACACTTATCTGCACAGACATACACTCATCTGCACACACACACACACACACATACACTCATCTGCACACACACACACACACACACACACACACACACACATACACTCATCTGCACACACACACACTCATACACACATACACAAACACACACTCATCTGCACACACACACACACTCATCTGCACACACATACACTCATCTGCACACAGACACACACACACACACTCACTCACACACACACACACACACACACTTATCTGCACACACATACACTCATCTGCACACACACACACACTCATCTGCACACACATACACTCATCTGCACACAGACACACACACACTCACACACACACACACACACACACTCATCTGCACACACATACACTCATCTGCACACACACAGTCATCTGCACACACACACTCATCTGCACACACATACACTCATCTGCACACACACAGTCATCTGCACACACACACTCATCTGCACACACATACACTCATCTGCACACACACACACTCATCTGCACACTAGTGCTGCAGTGAACTGTGTGTATTTTCTTGTGTAGTGTAGTTCTCTTTGTGCAGAATTGTGTATTTTGAGTGAGTATAGTTGTGTATGTGCAGATGTGTTTTATTGCTGCTGTGTTTAAGTGTGTTATAGTGTATGATCTAGTATTGTGTTTATTTAGGTGTAATGTTTGTGCAGATATGTCTGTTGTGAGTGTTTTATTGATGTCTTGTGCTGTTTTTAGTCTGTGTGTTTTTGTGTATGTGCATTTGTGTTTTTACTTCAGTTGTGTGTATACAGAAGTATGTGTTTTAGTGTAGTTGTGTATGTGCACAGGTGTTTTTGTGTTGAGGTGTTGTTGTGTGTGTTTTAGTGTAGTTGTGTATGTGCACAGGTGTTTTTGTGTCGAGGTGTTGTTGTGTGTGTGTTAGTGTAGTTGTGTATGTGCACAGGTGTTTTTGTGTTGAGGTGTTGTTGTGTGTGTTTTAGGGTAGTTGTGTATGTGCACCAGTGTTTTGTGTTGAGGTGTTGTTGTGTGTGTGTTAGTGTAGTTGTGTATGTGCACAGGTGTTTTTGTGTTGAGGTGTTGTTGTGTGTGTTTTAGGGTAGTTGTGTATGTGCACATGTGTTTTTGTGTTGAGGCACTGTTGTGCGTGTTTTAGTGTAGTTGTGTATGTGCAAGGGGGTTTTGTGTTGAGGTGTTGTTGTGTGTGTTTTAGTGTAGTTGTGTATGTGCAAGGGGTTTTTGTGTTGAGGTGTTGTTGTGTGTGTTTTAGTGTAGTTGTTTATGTGCAAGGGGGTTTTGTGTGTTGAGGTATTGTTGTGTGTGTTTTAGTGTAGTTGTGTATGTGCACAGGTGTTTTGTGTGTTGAGGTGTTGTTGTGTGTGTTTTAGTGTAGTTGTGAATGTGCACAGGTGTTTTGTGTGTTGAGGTGTTGTTGTGTGTGTTTTAGTGTAGTTGTGAATGTGCACAGGTGTTTTGTGTGTTGAGGTGTTGTTGTGTGTGTTTTAGTGTAGTTGTCAATGTGCACAGGTGTTTTGTGTGTTGAGGTGTTGTTGTGTGTGTTTTAGTGTAGTTGTGTATGTGCAGACCTCTGTATTGCATGAGTTTTATTTCTGTTGTGCGTTGTAGAGTTTTTAGTGCATGAGTGTTTTTGTGTATGTGCGTTTGTGTCGATTTGTTTGCTTTACTTCATTTGTGTGTATACAGAACTATGTGTTTTAGTATTAGTGTAGGTGTTTTTGTGTTGAGGTGTTGTTGTGTGTGTTTTAGTGCAGATGTGTGTCATCCGTTTGTGTGTGCAGGAGTGTGTCTTTTAGTGTGTATAAGTAAAGGTGTCACACACAGAGAACCATGTTCGATCATCAATCAATGTATGTTTGGGAGGAAACACGAGTGTGTAACGATCAATCCTTCACTTCATGACTCATGTGCGACGACAGACTCACAATAGTTTATTGTGTTGTTGCTTCTGAAGAAGAACTCAAGCTTTGAAGGTTGTGATCCCCCAGTGCTCGCCTGCGGGGTCTTCTGTCCTGGGTCTGCCCCGGGGCCTCCACTCTCTCCTGGATGAGTTTCTGTGGATATTTTGTCTCTTGGCTCAGCTCTTCTTAACCCTGCCGAGGTCCTCAACATACTGGATGTTGCAGGAGCGCGTATTTGTACGAATTTTAGTGTTGTTGTGTGTATCTAGATGTGTTTTTCTGAGTGTTAGTGTAGTTTTGTTGGACAATAGATGTTTTTTAGGTGTTTTTTACGCTAGGGTGTGTATTTTGCATGTTTTTGTGTGTGTGCGGAATTATTTATTTGTTTTTGTAGTCGTTTCTTTAATTTGTGTTTATTTTAGTGTGAATTTATGTGTATAAGTTTAGTTAGTGTGTCAGTCGGAGTGTGTATTTGTTTGTTTTAGTTTAATTGTGTGTCTGCAGAAGTGTTTTAGTTTGATTCTGTGTTTGTAAAGGTGTGTGTTAGTTCAATTGTGTGTCTGCAGAAGTGTGTCTTAGTGTAATTGTGTCTGTAGAAGTGTGTGTGTCAGTGTAATTGTGTGTCTGAAGAAGTGTGTGTCAGTGTAATTGTCTGTCTGCAGAAGTGTGTGTCAGTGCAATTGTGTGTCTGCAGAAGTGTGTGTCAGTGTAATTGTGTGTCTGAAGAAGTGTGTGTCAGTGTAATTGTCTGTCTGCAGAAGTGTGTGTCAGTGCAATTGTGTGTCTGCAGAAGTGTGTGTCAGTGTAAGTGTGTGTCTGCAGAAGTGAGTGTCAGTGTAAGTGTGTGTCTGCAGAAGTGTGTGTCAGTGTAATCGTGTGTCTGCAGAAGTGTGTGTCAGTGTAATTGTGCGTCTGCAGAAGTGTGTGTCAGTGTAATTGTGCGTCTGCAGAAGTGTGTGTCAGTGTAATTGTGTGTCTGCAGAAGTGTGTGTCTGCAGAAGTGTGTGTCAGTGTAAGTGTGTGTCTGCAGAAGTGTGTGTCAGTGTAAGTGTGTGTCTGCAGAAGTGTGTGTCAGTGTAAGTGTGTGTCTGCATGAGTGTGTGTCTGCAGAAGTGTGTGTCTGCAGAAGTGTGTGTCTGCATGAGTGTGTGTCTGCAGAAGTGTGTGTCTGCAGAAGTGTGTGTCAGTGTAAGTGTGTGTCTGCAGAAGTGTGTGTCTGCAGAAGTGTGTGTCTGCATGAGTGTGTGTCTGCAGAAGTGTGTGTCTGCAGAAGTGAGTGTCAGTGTAATTGTGTGTCTGCAGAAGTGTGTGTCAGTGTAAGTGTGTGTCTGCAGAAGTGTGTGTCAGTGTAAGTGTGTGTCTGCAGAAGTGTGTGTCAGTGTAAGTGTTTGTCTGCATAAGTGTGTGTCGGTGTAATTGTGTGTCTGCAGAAGTGTGTGTCTGCAGAAGTGTGTGTCTGCAGAAGTGTGTGTCATCTCAAACCTTCAGATTGATTCCATCTCCTGCTGAGAACCACGGTCTCAGACAGGGTCTCAGGCAGGATGAGGATCAGCCTGAGTCTCAGATCCTCCCAGCGAGTCCACGTGGTGTCAGAGCCGAGGACTTAAGTGGGTCTCGTGAAGCTCCGTCGTCCCAGAAACCTGCTTCTTGTCCTAAAAACACTGAACAAAGCCGTGTCTGTGAGACGAGACTCCTGTCAAACAATGGTGTGCGATGTGCGAGCGAAGCGGCGCTGGTTCCCGAGCCTTCCTTCCTCCAGTGTGACTTTCAAGAAAAACCCAGCAGAGAAACGAGTCTCTGACGCGAGTCCCGAACCTTACGACTCATTCCAGGCCGACGTGTGACGGACTCGACAAAGAGCGTCACGGGGAGGATGGAGTTAAACCTCTGACGCGTGGAGTCATGAGTCGCACACGCGAGTCATCAAGATACTTGTTAGTGTAACGTTGATGTGAAGGAGGTTAAACCTGGACAACATTCTGAGCGACTCGTCTCCGGTACAAAGAGACTCATTATGTCCTATTTGACTCCTGGTTCTCAGACCTTTAGTGACAACTTTGGACACACACCTTCACAAATACACAATAAATACAATGAAACACATACACACACGACTACACTGTTGTGTTGCAGGTTAAACCTGGACAACATTCTGAGCGACTCGTCTCCGGTACAAAGAGACTCATTATGTCCTATTTGACTCAATTTTAACACCTGGTTCTCAGACCTTTAGTGACAACTGTGGACACACACATTCACAAATACACAATAAATTCAATGAAACACATACACACACGACTACACTGTTGTGTTGCAGGTTAAACCTGGACAACATTCTGAGCGACTCGTCTCCGGTACAAAGAGACTCATTATGTCCTATTTGACTCAATTTTAACACCTGGTTCTCAGACCTTTAGTGACAACTGTGGACACACACATTCACAAATACACAATACATTCAATGAAACACACACGACTACAATGAAACACAACAACTGTTGTGTTGCAGGTTAAACCTGGACAACATTCTGAGCGACTCGTCTCCGGTACAAAGAGACTCATTATGTCCTATTTGACTCAATTTTAACACCTGGTTCTCAGACCTTTAGTGACAACTGTGGATACACACCTTCACAAATACACAATTAATACAATGAAACACATACACACACGACTACACTGTTGTGTTGCAGGTTAAACCTGGACAACATTCTGAGCGACTCGTCTCCGGTACAAAAAGATTCATCGTGTCCTATTTGACTCAATTTTAACGCCTGGTTCTCAGACCTTTAGTGACAACTTTGGACACACACATTCACAAATACACAATAAATTCAATGAAACACACACGACTACAATGAAACACAACAACTGTTGTGTTGCAGGTTAAACCTGGACAACATTCTGAGCGACTCCTCTCCGGTACAAAGAGACTCATTATGTCCTATTTGACTCAATTTTAACGCCTGGTTCTCAGACCTTTAGTGACAACTTTGGACACACACATTCACAAATACACAATAAATACAATGAAACACATACACACACGACTACACTGTTGTGTTGCAGGTTAAACCTGGACAACCTTCTGAGCGACTCGTCTCCGGTACAAATAGACTCATTATGTCCTATTTGACTCAATTTTAACGCCTGGTTCTCAGACCTTTAGTGACAACTGTGGACACACACCTTCACAAATACACAATAAATACAATGAAACACATACACACACGACTACACTGTTGTGTTGCAGGTTAAACCTGGACAACATTCTGAGCGACTCGTCTCCGGTACAAAAAGATTCATCGTGTCCTATTTGACTCAATTTTAACGCCTGGTTCTCAGACCTTTAGTGACAACTTTGGACACACACATTCACAAATACACAATAAATACAATGAAACACATAAACACACGACTACACTGTTGTGTTGCAGGTTAAACCTGGACAACCTTCTGAGCGACTCGTCTCCGGTACAAATAGACTCATTATGTCCTATTTGACTCAATTTTAACGCCTGGTTCTCAGACCTTTAGTGACAACTGTGGACACACACCTTCACAAATACACAATAAATACAATGAAACACATACACACACGACTACACTGTTGTGTTGCAGGTTAAACCTGGACAACATTCTGAGCGACTCGTCTCCGGTACAAAAAGATTCATCGTGTCCTATTTGACTCAATTTTAACGCCTGGTTCTCAGACCTTTAGTGACAACTTTGGACACACACATTCACAAATACACAATAAATTCAATGAAACACACACGACTACAATGAAACACAACAACTGTTGTGTTGCAGGTTAAACCTGGACAACATTCTGAGCGACTCGTCTCCGGTACAAAAAGACTCATTATGTCCTATTTGACTCAATTTTAACGCCTGGTTCTCAGACCTTCAGACACACCTTCACAAATACACAATAAATACAATGAAACACATACACACACGACTACACTGTTGTGTTGCAGGTTAAACCTGGACAACATTCTGAGCGACTCGTCTCCGGTACAAAAAGACTCATTATGTCCTATTTGACTCAATTTTAACGCCTGGTTCTCAGACCTTTAGTGACAACTGTGGACACACACCTTCACAAATACACAATAAATACAATGAAACACATACACACACGACTACAATGTTGTGTTGCAGGTTAAACCTGGACAACATTCTGAGCGACTCGTCTCCGGTACAAATAGACTCATTATGTCCTATTTGACTCAATTTTAACGCCTGGTTCTCAGACCTTTAGTGACAACTGTGGACACACACCTTCACAAATACACAATAAATACAATGAAACACATACACACACGACTACACTGTTGTGTTGCAGGTTAAACCTGGACAACATTCTGAGTGACTCGTCTCCGGTACAAAGAGACTCATTATGTCCTATTTGACTCAATTTTAACGCCTGGTTCTCAGACCTTTAGTGACAACTGTGGACACACACCTTCACAAATACACAATAAATTCAATGAAACACACATGACAACAATGAAACACAACAACTGTTGTGTTGCAGGTTAAACCTGGACAACATTCTGAGTGACTCGTCTCCGGTACAAATAGACTCATTATGTCCTATTTGACTCAATTTTAACACCTGGTTCTCAGACCTTTAGTGACAACTGTGGACACACACCTTCACAAATACACAATAAATTCAATGAAACACACATGACTACAATGAAACACAACAACTGTTGTGTTGCAGGTTAAACCTGGACAACATTCTGAGCGACTCGTCTCCGGTACAAATAGACTCATTATGTCCTATTTGACTCAATTTTAACACCTGGTTCTCAGACCTTTAGTGACAACTTTGGACACACACATTCACAAATACACAATAAATACAATGAAACACTTACACACACGACTACACTGTTGTGTTGCAGGTTAAACCTGGACAACATTCTGAGCGACTCGTCCCAATTACTTTGGGCTGATGCGTTATGTTCCATTTGACTCATTGACTTCTGCAACAGCAATAATGATAAAGACTCGTCCAGATAACGGATCCTCCTCGTGATTGAGCAGATGTGTGACTCGTGGGTTAATGTTGTTAACTCACAGACTCACTACTTTGAATCGTGTCCGTTGACGAGGCTTGAAAATAACTTTCTTGTGGATTATTATAAATTAAATTATAAGTTAAAAAAAAAACGACTTTTTGAGTCGGATGCAACAAGGTTATTGTGACTCATGGGTTTATTTGTGTGTCTTGCAAATGCCTTTGTTTGACACTTTTGTATTTTCAAGTTTTGAAAGAAACTACTGATCAATCTACTGGTCAATCATAACACCTGGAAAAAAGCGTTAATTTTTGAGTCAAATGCCGTGAAACCAGGTTAGATTTAATTGTGACTCATGGGTTACTGTTGTTTCAATAATCTCACCAGTTCGGATCCTTTCTGTCCACGAGGCTTGAGAGGAACTTAATTTCACTGGGCAATGATGCAATGATGCAATGATTACACATACAACTTTAACTCACTTATAACAAGAGAGGGTAGCTGTGACTCATGGGTTAGCGTTCGTAACTCACATCCTTGCCGACTCATCCCTGTTTTCAAGACTAACAAGGAGCCACACTTTCTGGTGAGCAATAATGACGACAAAAACAAGTCACTTTATGAGTCAAATCCAACAAAACCAATGCAGAGGTAGCTGTGACTCATGGGTTAATGTTGGTACTCGCACATTTGCTGGTTCCCTTTGTAGGAAATTAACTTTCTGTTGAGCAATAATGTCTTTCTTCAAAATTAAATAACTTTTCACTCATCATCAACTCAACTAGGCCCGTGGTAATTGTGACTCATGGGTTAATACATAAGGAGAAGTGGGTCTTATACAAGACAGTCGATTCAACTCCATAAAATGAGTGGAAGTGAGTCTCAGATCTTAAATCCTCCATAAAGAAATTGTATTTACGGCTCTCTAAAGTGCAGTTACTTTTACAAAGTCCTGATTTCTTTGGTTGTTTGAACCACGGCTGGTTCAAAGGTGCGATTCAAACGGAGGTAATGAGTTCAGCCTCGGCTCCGGATCATTTATCTCTCGGCATCGACTCGTCCTCGGAGGACTCCGCACGAGTTCTGTTCCGAACCAAACGAGTCGGAGCCGATTAATCACGACTCTTTTCCTCCGGGTTCCATTAAGACTCGGCTCCAAAACTTTTCCTCGGTTGATTAAGATTCGGCTCCTAACGACTCCACTCGTCTGAGTGTGTCGTTGGGAAGTGAGGAGGAGTCGAGTCACGGGGAGAAGGAAACACCGCGGACTCGATTTGAAAACTTTTCTTCGGATTCAGCTTTAACTCGTATCCACAAATGATCCGAAACCTTCCTGCCTGTTTCCTCGCATGAAGCTTGAAAACACAAATGTCATCACATGTTGAAACCATGGCAGAGGTCACTGTGACTCATGGGTTAATTTGTGGAACTTGTAAATTCCTTGGTTTGACTCATTCCTTTTTGAAAGGAACTTCACTTCCTGTTGGGCAATAATATGATCTCGTAAAAAGAGTCACTTTTGAGTTAAATTCAATGAAACCAAGCTGTCCGTTGGTAGTTGTGACTCATGGGTTAATGTCTGTAACTAACAAAGTCAGTAGTTTAACTCATTCCGGTTCACTCGGCTTGAAAGGAACATGATTATATTGCAGAAAATAAATGAGTCAAATGTAACAAAAACAAGTCAGAGGTCACTGTGACTCATGGGTTAATTTGTGGAGCTTCCTAAATTCCTTGGTTTGACTCATTCCTGTTTTCAAGGTTTGAAAGTAACTTCATGTTCGGCAATAATGTCATCACGCAACAATAGTCACTTTGAGTTAAACTCAATGGGAGTTGTGACTCATGGGTTAATGTCTGTAACTAACAGAGTTAGTCGTTTGACTCATTTCGGTTCAGTCGGCTTGAAAGGAACATGATTATAAAGCAGAAAATAAAATAGCCACGTTTTAAGGCAAATGCAACAAAAGCAAGTCAAAGGTCACTCTGACTCATGGGTTAAAGTGCGTTGCCTTAAAAATGCCTTCGTTTGACGCATTTCTGTCCGGAGGGCAAAGAAGGAACTTCACCATCTGTCGGGGAATTATGCCGTGACTCATTAAAGGAGACACCTTTGGAGTCAAATTGAACAAAACCAAGTCAGAGGTCACTGTGACTCATGGGTTAATGTCTGTTGCATTAAAAATGCCTTCGTTTGACGCATTTCTGTCCGGAGGACACAGAAGGAACTTCACCAAACTCTACTCTACTGCTCTTTTGACCCAACTGAGCCCCAGAGGCTGAACTTAGTCAATTGTTTGCTAGAAATCAAACAATGAGTGAAAACACTTTACAGCTTAATGTGGACAAAACTGAAACTCTGGTGATTGTTGATGATAAGATTCCAGGGTTGAGTCAGTACTTGGGTGACTTAGGTCAGTCTGTCAAACTGAGCCTGAGAAACCTGGGTGTTGTATTTGATAAAGACATGTCTCTTGTTCAACACTGTAGAAAACTGACCAGAAACTGTTTCCTTCAACTGAGAAAAATCTCTAAACTTAGGAAAATGTTGTCACAACATGATCTGGAGCTTGTAATCCATGAGTTTGTTTCTTCTCGTCTGGACTATTGTAACAGTTTGTTTTCAGCTGATCCAGCCTTACACCCCAGCTCGGGCTCTGAGGTCTGTGGATCAGAATCTACTTATGGTTCCACGCACACGGCTCAGGACCAGAGGAGAGAAATCTTTTCAGGCTGTTGCTCCTAAGCTTTGGAACGATCTTCTCTCTCTTTGCTCTTGATGATCTACTGACTCCTTTAAGAAACATCTTAAGACGTTTCTATTAGTTCAGGCTTTTCCTTGAATTTCTCGAATTCCTGTGTTGTTCTCAGTATTATCTTGATCTTTGAAGTATGTACTTTTTTTTGAGTATTGTTTTGATTGTTTAAGCGCTTTGTGACCCTGGTCTCGAAAAGCGCTATATAAATAAATATTACATACTTACTTACCATCTGTCGGGGAATTATGTCGTGACTCATTAAAGGAGACACCTTTTGAGTCAAAATGCAATGATACCAAGTTGGAGGTAGATGTGACTCATGGGTTAAAGTCTATACCAAACGTTGTCTTGCTTCTGATCGACTTATTTCCAGGATAACTTGGCCTGTAACTCGTCCCTTATCTATCGTTTCAACGATGTTTTGAGCGCGGACTCGTCTCGGCGTCAGCGGTTCATCACTGAAGCGGATCATTGTCTCGGGAGAAACTCTAATTGTCAGCGACTGTCAGTTTCCCAGCTTCGGCGGAGGAAAAAAAAGAGAAAGGGTTTATTATTCTGGCGCTGCTGGGCTGTGAAGCCGCGAGTGCTTTTTTTTTCGGGTCTGAATCATTTCTGCCGGAGCTTTCGGGCGAACAGAGCGGAATATTAACCAGCCCGAAATGGCAGAGCTGACAAAACCCCCGACTCTCTGGTGGAATCAGGATCTCGTCGATATCGTCTGGCGCCGCCGATCTGCGTCCGTCTGTTCGCGGCGTCGCTAACGAGGCTCCCTGCGAAACTCTTAATTGGCGTAATTAACTCGCCATGAATTGAATCTTTTTCACCGGGAAAAGGGAAGTTTGACAGGTTTTTTTTTTGTTTGGGAAGCAATCGTTTGAGACGTTCAACCGACGCACCTGCTGCCTTCGTGAGGCTGAATGGATACGATTCACCTTTTAAACTCAACTCTAAATAAGACTCGTTCGGCTCTTTGTTCAAGGACTCTTACGGGTCTTTAAGAAGGAACCCAAGAATATAGAAATACAAAAAAGTTGTTTTTTTGTTATACTGAACCGGTTGGTCAATTCTGTGTCCAGGTCACTACGGGAAAGAAAACTTCCGCAGCGGTCAAGACCTCCACAACTTCATCTCCTCTGGGTTCGTGACGCTCGGACGTGGACCCTTGAAAGGTGAGATCGACATCTGAGGCGGTTGTTCTCGAATCTAAAGTGTCTTCTTTTCTTTTATCGTTTTTATCTACTGAAGAGAAATACGGATTCGAATTGTAGATACAATACAAGAAAAAGTATTATGTTAACCTTCATTCATCTCTGATTATATATTAAACATGTGACAGAACTTTTTAAAAAACAGACCAAAATGTCTTCTAGGTCACGTGGTCAAACATTACGACGCCACATGTTTTGGTGACCCGTGTGAGGACCAGAAAAAGAAGAACATTTTAATTCATAATAAAACTACACAAAGAAAAAATGTATCTTGGCTCATATGATCAAACGTAGGGCCTGAGGACCAAATCCCACCCACCAAATAATTGATTATGGTCTGCCAGAGATCTATGCACCTAGAAAAAGGCTAAAGCTAACAGTGAAAAGTAAAAAAAACAAACGCGGTCAAAGTCAGACCTGTGAGCTAAATCCCACCACATATTTTTTCTCTCAGCTCATTAAAACAGTTTCTTAAAATTGCCCAAATTCCCAGTGAAACAAAACCTTTTTTTTTTTCCTTTAGCTGACTTGGTCAAACCTAGCCCAGGGGGTCAAATCCCAACCGCCGCCATTTTTTCTTTGGTAGCCCACAAGAACTCTAGTGCTGTGTCTCAAATCGCACACTAACGTACTAAAAGTTAGTATTTTTAGTACGTTAGTGTGTCTCAATTCTTAGTATGCGAAATTTAGTGCGCCATGCATACTAAATTGGCGTACTAACACGCCCACAAAACTAGCATGGTTCGATGGACACTAACCACACTAAACAGCCGCCATTTTAGTGACGTTTAAAACGGAAGTTACGTCATATATAAATGCATATATATGCATATACTTAAATGTGTATTTTCAGCAGCAGTAGGAGGATAAACACGTCTTCGCTGCTGATACCAGCTTAAATATCTCGCGATTATTTCGATTCTCATATTTTTTCTTTATTTCTTTTTCCAAAGTTGCAATACGTGCTGCCAGCAGGTGGCGATAGCGTTCAAACAGCTGCTTGAAACATCGTTAAATAGAAGTAGAAGAAGAAGCTGTCATGTGATTTCCGGTTAGTGTGTAGCTTCAGGGTTTGATTTGAGACGTACTATCTGCGGAGAATTTGCGTACTAGTTAGTATGCATACTAAACTGATGCATACTAACTTCTAGCATACTAAGATTAGTATGCGATTTGAGACACAGCATAGGTACCTAGAAGAGCAAGGAGCCCATAAATGTCTAATTAAACCACACATTGAAACAAAGCTCACGTGGTCAAAACTCCTGAGAGGCAAATCCCATCTTATTTTGGTTGCCAGCACCTAGAAAATCACTAGCTTGGTTACTAGCGAAGTTACTTAATCATGACTGGAGCACTTAGAGGCAGCTTTTCTGAAGTCGTTACAATTAGAAAAGTCAAATTATTCATCTTAAATTACGTTGTGTGATCTTTTGCTCTTCATTCCATCACTAATGTGTATTTAGCTTTGGTTTTATAGTATTTACGGCACAAATTCCCAGTGAAACCACACAAAGATCCACCGAAAAACAGCTTGAAGACGTAGTGATAAAACTTGCCAAGGTGCAGGTCAGGTCTGATCCAGGAAGTTTGATTCAACCCCTCGAGGCCATTGTTTCAAAGGGACTCGATCACTGGCGAGTGTAAACCGAGTCCCTTATCATTATCACATTATCGCCTGCAGTTCATACAAAACTCTGCAGCGAGAATTCTAACCCGCTCCACTAGAAGAACTCACATTTCTCCGATCCTTAAAACTCTTCACCGGCTTCCAGTTTCTTTCAGGATCAGAACTTTAAAATTCTGGTTCTTACCTTCAGAGCTATTCATGGTCAGGCTCCTCCTTACATCACTGATCTGATCCAGCCTTACACCCCGGCTCGGGCTCTGAGGTCTGTGGATCAGAATCTACTGATGGTTCCACGCACACGGCTCAGGACCAGAGGAGAGAAATCTTTTCAGGCTGTTGCTCCTAAGCTTTGGAACGATCTTCTCTCTCTTTGTGCTTGATGATCTACTGACTCCTTCAAGAAACATCTGTGTTTGATGATCTACTGACTCCTTCAAGAAACATCTGTGTTTGATGATCTACTGACTCCTTCAAGAAACATCTGTGTTTGATGATCTACTGACTCCTTCAAGAAACATCTGTGTTTGATGATCTACTGACTCCTTCAAGAAACATCTGTGTTTGATGATCTACTGACTCCTTCAAGAAACATCTGTGTTTGATGATCTACTGACTCCTTCAAGAAACATCTGTGTTTGATGATCTACTGACTCCTTCAAGAAACATCTGTGTTTGATGATCTACTGACTCCTTCAAGAAACATCTGTGTTTGATGATCTACTGACTCCTTCAAGAAACATCTGTGTTTGATGATCTACTGACTCCTTCAAGAAACATCTGTGTTTGATGATCTACTGACTCCTTCAAGAAACATCTGTGTTTGATGATCTACTGACTCCTTCAAGAAACATCTGTGTTTGATGATCTACTGACTCCTTCAAGAAACATGTGTGTTTGATGATCTACTGACTCCTTCAAGAAACATCTGTGTTTGATGATCTACTGACTCCTTCAAGAAACATCTGTGTTTGATGATCTACTGACTCCTTCAAGAAACATCTGTGTTTGATGATCTACTGACTCCTTTAAGAAACATGTGTTTGATGATCTACTGACTCCTTCAAGAAACATCTGTGTTTGATGATCTACTGACTCCTTCAAGAAACATCTGTGTTTGATGATCTACTGACTCCTTCAAGAAACATCTGTGTTTGATGATCTACTGACTCCTTTAAGAAACATGTGTGTTTGATGATCTACTGACTCCTTCAAGAAACATGTGTGTTTGATGATCTACTGACTCCTTCAAGAAACATCTGTGTTTGATGATCTACTGACTCCTTCAAGAAACATGTGTGTTTGATGATCTACTGACTCCTTCAAGAAACATCTGTGTTTGATGATCTACTGACTCCTTCAAGAAACATGTGTGTTTGATGATCTACTGACTCCTTCAAGAAACATCTGTGTTTGATGATCTACTGACTCCTTCAAGAAACATCTGTGTTTGATGATCTACTGACTCCTTCAAGAAACATCTGTGTTTGATGATCTACTGACTCCTTCAAGAAACATCTGTGTTTGATGATCTACTGACTCCTTCAAGAAACATGTGTGTTTGATGATCTACTGACTCCTTCAAGAAACATCTGTGTTTGATGATCTACTGACTCCTTCAAGAAACATCTGTGTTTGATGTTCTACTGACTCCTTCAAGAAACATCTGTGTTTGATGATCTACTGACTCCTTCAATAAACATCTGTGTTTGATGATCTACTGACTCCTTCAAGAAACATCTGTGTTTGATGATCTACTGACTCCTTTAAGAAACATCTGTGTTTGATGATCTACTGACTCCTTCAAGAAACATCTGTGTTTGATGATCTACTGACTCCTTCAAGAAACATCTGTGTTTGATGATCTACTGACTCCTTCAAGAAACATCTGTGTTTGATGATCTACTGACTCCTTCAAGAAACATGTGTGTTTGATGATCTACTGACTCCTTCAAGAAACATCTGTGTTTGATGATCTACTGACTCCTTCAAGAAACATCTGTGTTTGATGATCTACGGACTCCTTTAAGAAACATCTTAAGACGTTGTTCAGGCTTTTCCTTGAATTTCTGGAACTCCTGTTGTGTTATCAGTTTTATCTTGACCTTTAAAGTATATACTTTATTGAATATTGTTTTGATTGTTTAAGCGCTTTGTGACCCTGGTCTGGAAAAGCGCTATACAAATAAAAATGACTTACTTACTTACTTACTTACTTATCATTACGTATTCCTAACGATGGACTCTCGTTGTCTCTCACAGCTCAACACTCCTTCGACGAGTCGTCCTGGCCGGCCGAGCTGGACGTCCCGCTTTCCTACGGTACGTCTTCCCTCATTTAAACGCGACCATTTGTTGAACTACCGCGTCAAAAGTGTGTGTCTAACCAATGGCATTGGCTCGTTCATCATCCGGTTCTAGTTCCTCTCCTCGCGGTCCCGTCCGTCCCGGTGCCTGGGAGTCGATCCCGACGCTCCGGAACATATGCGAGGAGCGGGAAACTCGTTTCCGTTCACTCGTCTTTTTTTTCCCACCTTCCCTTCGTCGCTGTCTCTCGGCAACAGTTTGTCGCACAAGAGGAAGTAATTGTACCCGTCATTCTCTCGCCCGCAATCGATTTCGCCGAGACGTCGGCGCCGCTTGTCACTTCATCGCAGGGTTCCTGTCGACTGGCGCGTCTCGCTCCACCGGCTGGATGTCGACAGGTTTTCCCGGCAGAAGAGGCGGAACCGACAGGTGCGCCGACAATCCCCCGCGGACGCCTTCCTGCCCTTTGCTCGTCGCTTCAGCAGAACGACTGTACAGCCTCTGTCAGCAAGAGACTCTTGTTTTTGAGACTAGGATGTGTTTTTTTTCGTCGTCGTTGAAGGTCTTTACACGTATGGATCTGTTGCTGCCGAGGCGTCGCGCGTCAGGAACCTCGTTCCCAGGAGGTGTCGGGTTGAAGAGGTTAGCCCGGCTGACAGGGGTCGCCGACACCTCCTGCGAGAGGCGGGTGAGGAGGGGGGGAGTCATGTGCAACATTGACTTTAGAGGTCATTCCTGGACCAGGAGAGCGAGTCTGCAACACAACGACGCCATATTTGCCTCCAAACATGGAGGGTGATTCAGGAACGACACCATTTCAGCGCCACGATGTTCGTATGTTGCGTCAAAATGTACAGAAACTCCACTTTTATTTTGAAATCAGGAAACGGAAATCATCAAATTTACCAAATAAAACAAACGCTAACAAACAAAATTTCCTTTTAAAATTGGAGTTTTATCGTAGTTTGTTTGGCATCCTTTACACATTTTACAGAGATAGAAAACATGTTTTTTCAGCAGAAAATACTTTTCCAGTTCGGATGTTTCCTGCGGAATTGTGTCGCAGTACGTTAAACAACCTTCAACTCTCAGATCTTAAATGTAAGTAAGTAAGTAAGTAAGTAATATTTATTTATATAGCGCTTTTCGAGACCAGGGTCACAAAGCGCTTTAACAATCAAAACAATACTCAAAACAGTACATACAAACAATACAAACAATACAACAAACAATACAAATTACAAATGTACATACAAATAGAATACAAATGTAGATACAGTGTTCCGTGTGAAATCCCGCGACGTAGCATCAAATATTAATTTATGAACGTTTTAACCTTAGCGGTCGCCGCTCATCCGTTAGCATAGCATGTTGCCTTACTTGTACCGAGTCTATCCCATGATTCCGCCAAAAAAAAAGAAAGACTAAGAAATAACAGTCTTTTTTTGTCGTTTTTCAAACGCGATAGTTTTTGTTTGTTTGTCTTTTCTTCTCTCACGTCATCTTAAAAAAGCAGGGGAAGCTGCTCAGGGGGTCTAAAGTTAGTGGAGAGTCAAAATGGTGGATCGGAAAATCGGAAGTGTGAAAAAAAAAAAAAGGGGGAAAACACAAACACGATTTGGACGTCTACGGATTTTTAATACTTCTTGAAGTATAAAATAGTATATATTTTGTGAATGTTCTCTCTCCGGGGACATCTGAGCTCTGATTGGTCGTAGCGTTTGTCGTGACTTTGTTGAAAGATCGTACGATCGATCAAACGAGGCAGAAATCAGCTTCTTCCCGTCTTGAATCTGGAAGTCCTGATCCTCATCTGAAAGAAGTTACAGCGGGAGGAACTCTGAGTTCGACTAGTGTTGCCTGGTTACGACGTGATCTCACGACGACTGACGAGATGTTGGTGGACGAGATGTTGGTGGACGAGATGTTGGTGGACGAGATGTTGGTGGACGAGATGTTGGTGGACGAGATGTTGGTGGACGAGATCTTCGTGGACGAGATGTTGGTGGACGAGATGATGGTGGACGAGATGATGGTGGACGAGATGTTGGTGGACGAGATGTTGGTGGACGAGATGTTGGTGGACGAGATGTTGGTGGACGAGATGTTGGTGGACGAGATGTTGGTGGACGAGATGTTGGTGGACGAGATGTTGGTGGACGAGATGTTGGTGGACGAGATGTTGGTGGACGAGATGTTGGTGGACGAGATGTTGGTGGACGAGATGTTGGTGGACGAGATGTTGGTGGACGAGATGTTGGTGGACGAGATGTTGGTGGACGAGATGTTCGTGGACGAGATGTTGGTCGACGAGATGTTCGTGGACGAGATGTTGGTGGACGAGATGTTGGTGGACGAGATGCTGGTGGACGAGATGTTGGTGGACGAGATGTTCGTGGACGAGATGTTGGTGGACGAGATGTTGGTGGACGAGATGTTGGTGGACGAGATGTTGGTGGACGAGATGTTGGTGGACGAGATGTTGGTGGACGAGATGTTGGTGGACGAGATGTTGGTGGACGAGATGTTGGTGGACGACATGTTGGTGGACGAGATGTTGGTGGACGAGATGTTCGTGGACGAGATGTTGGTCGACGAGATGTTCGGAGATGCTGGTGGACGAGATGTTGGTGGACGAGATGTTCGTGGACGAGATGTTGGTGGACGAGATGTTGGTGGACGAGATGTTGGTGGACGAGATGTTCGTGGACGAGATGTTGGTGGACGAGATGCTGGTGGACGAGATGTTGGTGGAAGAGATGTTCGTGGACGAGATGTTGGTGGACGAGATGTTGGTGGACGAGATGTTGGTGGACGAGATGTTGGTGGACGAGATGTTGGTGGACGAGATGTTGGTGGACGAGATGTTGGTGGACGAGATGTTGGTGGACGAGATGTTGGTGGACGAGATGTTGGTGGACGAGATGTTGGTGGAAGCGAGCAGGAGAGTCGGAGGAACATTAATATTCCTCGCAGCTGCAGGGATGAGTTTGTTCACCAGCCGGAGAGCGACTGCTGTTCACCTCGTCTGCGTGGATCCGGCGTGACGGAGCACAGATGCACGCTGGGAAATGACATCCGTCTCCCAGAATAGAGCCTCCGAAGGAGAGCGAGCGGATCGATGGCCAGACGTCTCCCGGCACGAGCGGATTTATGTCGTGTTCTGGCCGTTTAAGAGGACTTTGATGGGAGCTTTGCTGGCGCCGCGAGTGACGGCTGGAGGCTGAGGAGCGAGCTCTGCTTCTGAGGAGCGAGCTCTGCTTCTTCAGCCTCGTCCGGTCGACGCCAGACGTGCTAAGATCCAGGAGAAGGTTCTCGGGTTGAACCTGATCTGAAGACGAATGGAACGCTGCCGGAGTCCGGAGCGACGACGAGGATGAAATATTCTTTCAATATAAACACATGTAACAGACATTACTCACGAGTACCGAGCTGGTTGATCGTATTGAATTTAAAGGTCTCCCATTTATGATAGTGAATTTAGAAAAAATATATTATAATGATTAGAATTAAAATATACATTTAATTTATTTTTTTAATTTATTTAATTTTAATTTATTTAAGTTTATTTTTTTTATATTTAATTTTATAATTTATCCGTTATTTCAAAGGAAACATCTAGTAAACACAATATTTAATTTGATTATTTGATTAAAATAAATGAAGCCCCTTTCAATACACAAGTTATTAAATGAAATTAACAAATGATAATAATAAATAAATGCTTAAAAAAACTGCTACATTTCAATTTAAAAAAAAATCTAAAATTTAACGCAATTATTTAATGAAAAGTAATTACATTCAAATAATGCAATGTTTTCAAAAAAACGACATTTAAACAAAAACACATCTATGAATAGACAAAATATATTATATGGAATATATATTCCATAAAGATAAATGCAAACTTTCAATATATATAAAATGTAAAACTCAAGTACTTGAAAAAATGTTTTTAACCATTAAAATAATATATAAAATATGAAATTTGATTATACAATAAAAAAATAATTTTACCTCTGAATATATAAATAAGTGAAATATTAAAATGTTTTGAAAAACAACAGTTTAAAAAAAATTATATCAATTGGTTAAAAAAACAAAACAATATTTCGATAAAAAAAAATATATAAAATTACATTATTCAATAAAAAAGAAATTAAAGCGTAATAAAGAAATAAGTGAAATCAATTATTTACTAAAAAAGCATTGATTTAAAAAAAAAAAAAAAAGATAGATTTATGTATCAATCAATTAATTGTTCGTCCACACACACACACTCACTCACACACACACACACACACTCTCACACACACACACACACACTCTCACACACACGAGACCGTGGTGTGATCTTGAGTGTGTGTGAGAGAGTGTTGGGGTCACCTTGTCTTTCTGGGTCAGTGGTCCCTGCAGGATCAAATGGACGAGCGAGTCCAGAGTAACTGAAGCTCCAGACCTACGGTCGATCCGGGTGTGACGTCATCAGCGTGACATCATCAGTGCGCGTCCAGCCGTCACGTCTCGGATCGATTTGATTTTGTACCGAACGACGATGTCGATAAAACAAGTGTTTATTGATTTTAAATATGAAGGAAAAATGATGATTTATTGACATTCGTTCCTCATTTAAATACATTTAAATTTACATTTTTTTTAATCCATAAAGATCCTTTTTTTTATTCTTATCTTTAATCCATTTTGATTATATATCTTTTTGTTTGTTTTCTGTTGTTATAATATATATTGTCATCTTAAAAATATGTAGTGTTATCTGCTGCAGGTCTAAAGTTAGTGGAGAGTCAAAATGGTGGATCAGTGACTTTATCTAACATGAAAGTATGAATAACAATATGAGAGTTTTTTGTTTTTTTTAATGATATAATTAGTTTTTTTATTTTATAATTTCGATGATAAAGTTAAAATTTTAAATACGTTTTGAATGAAGAAAATATTTTGAGAACTAAAAAAACGTTGGAAAATCTTTTATAGAATAAATGAAAAGTGATTCACAATATAATGTTTTATTTATTAAAAATATTGTTTTCACTGGTTTAATTACATACAAAAAAAACTTTAATTCTGGTAAAAGTGTACGTTTTCACTGAGGGTTTTTTATTTGCATTTTTTTGGTTTTCTATTGTATTTTTTTGAAATAGTTTTTTTAACCGAAATGTCCAAATATTATTTTGAGAATTACACAATTTAGGAAAACCTATAAAAACCACTTCCTGCTGAAGTTTCTCTCGTGTCCATCGAAGCGTAAACAGGAAGTCATGTGTGACTCGAGCGCTCGCGCCGCGGCTTCAGGCGTCCTCTGTTCTTGGACACAAAATGGCCGCCCCCGGGGGGCTCCGGCGCCGGGCGCTTCCCCTTCAATTCACCAGTTCAATTAATTTCACAGATGGCGGCGCCGACCGGCAGTCGTTCGGCCTGTTGTGAGTAAAAACTGCAGGTCGACGTCTCCGGCGCTCCTCGCTCCCCCGCGGCGTCCTCGCCTCTGATTGGACGCTCGACTGATGACCGGCTAACGCTGTCGGCGAGTCACGAGTCACGAGTCACGAGTCACGAGTCACGAATCCACTTCAAACCTTTGATGAATCATCTGGTGGAATAAACCAAAACATTATGACCAGTTGTTCAAATTAAAGGGGGGGTCGGAATGTTTTGGCGGGAAGACCCTCTGGCGCCCTCTCTTGTTAAAAAGTTAATCATTTTAAACTTTTTAAGATTTTATACATATTTCATAATCAAACACAAAGAAACATTACATTTAAACAGTACTAATAAAAGACAATCAACATAAATAGAAGTGAGAAAAATAAAAACAACAATAATAATAAATAAATAAGTAGGAAAAACAAAACTTACTTGAAAAATGTTCTCTCATTATTTTAGTAGAAAAAAATGTGTTTTATTATGAAAAACATAGTTTTTCTCATTTTTTAAAGCTGGTTTTATGAAGTAAAGTGTCGATGATTTTTAAAACGTTTCTCATTGTGATACATTTTGTAGACAAAATACTTTTATTTAGCGATGATCAAAATTGGTCTTTTAATTAGTTTATTTTATTTGCATTTTGTTTTTGTCTTTATTGTATGATATTTGGAAAAGTTTTTTTTTTTAACAACCTAAATGTACGACAATTATTTTGACAAGAACATCATTAAGGAAAATGTGTTTAAATTAAAATGTAAAACTTTGTCATAGAAAACAACTACTTCCTGCTTGTGTTTTATTGTATTTCCCGACACTTATTTATCGAATGTTAAACTCAAGACACGCAGAAGCCTGTATTAAAAATATTTTTCATATTTTTGAGGATTAACAAAGATAACAAATTAGAAGTTATTTTCACTTTCTGGAGTTAATTTAGTAAAACTGTTAAATTCTGTATCGATAATAACTTAAAAAAAATACTGGTTTTTATTTTATTTTATTTTGTGCTAATTCTAATACATTTTATAGACACTTTTTATTGATTAATGTGTATATTTTTTCTCTCTTATTATTTTTTATTAGAAGTATTTTTTATCGTATAAATATAAGAAGAAAATTCACATTTGGATTCTTTATTTTATTTTGAATTTTCACATCTATTAAATGAAAAACTTCAAACAGGAAGTGAATTGAATTTTTTGATTTAAAAAAAGGAAATTAAAGTTTATTCAAATTATTTTTATAGCTTTTATATTCTATAGTTTTGAGAGTTTTAGAAAGTTTTTGAGGGAGAAAAGTAAGAATAAAATTTAAAAAATCCTAAAAATAAAATACTTTTGATTTATTTGACTTTTTGTAGTTTTCTCATTGTCGCTAAGCTACATGCTAGCATGCGTGATTTATATTTATATTATATTTATATGATTTATATTTATCTGTTGAAATTGTGACGTGACGTCAAAATGACGTCGTGATCGAGGCTTAACCCCTGATTGCACCTGATGGTCAAACTTCCTGCTTCTACGTCGTAACGTTTCGACGTCTTTGAAGCGACTTCTGTGGAGCGTCTGCGGCTCTACGTTTGATCGGATGAAAGGATGATCGGCGAGGAGCGAGAGAATCGTTCCTCAAAGCGGTTGAAGGTTCGATTCCCGATGTTTGAGGCAAAAGTGTCTTCGACTCGAACGAGTCGCGCTCGAGTCACGAGCGAAGGATTCAAACGTCAATCATCCGCTGATCGTCCGCTAATCTGTCGCTATCGTCCGCGCGGTGAAACAAAGCTGTTAATCTCTTAATGTGACGGGACGCCACTTCCTGTCGCTCACGACTGGATATTGACGGGCGGAGATTATGCTAATCTGCTCCGGATTGAACCGGTTCGAACCCAAGCTTTTGTCTCGTTTGTGACGAAGATTTTTGTCGTTTTTTCAACAAAAGAAAGTTGATTTAAAAAGTTAAAGTAAAGTAAGTAAAGTCAAGTAAAAAACTATTGAAAAAGTATTTGTATGAAAAGTTGCTTCAATAAAAGAACTTCCTTTAATAAAAAATAAAATTCAATAAAAAAAAAAGTTGCTTTAATAATTTAATGATTTTTCTTATTTTAATTTGTCCTCTTTGTGAGTATTTTTTACCTTCAAAATAAAATAAAAAATTAAATCAAATTCTTTTTTTTAACACTGTTTTAATTGTATAATACATTTTGTATGACTTGTATTTAAATAAAAACTCAACAAAACAGAATAACATGTGTTCATTTTCTTCATTCTTTTATTCTGTAGCGCCGCCACTAAAAAAAAATATTTTCTAAATGAATCAAAGTTTCTTTTACACATAGAGTTTAATATTCTAACTCCTAAAATTAAACAATAAAACGTCTAAACTCGGTCATTTTTAATTTATACCCTTTTAAATTCAATATAAAAACGTTGAAATAGTGTCGATTAAAGAAGCTTCACGACGTCGTAACAATGAAAAAGATACAAGAAGCTGCTCTACGCAGAGTCTCCTCTGGATGACGTCTTACATTCCATTTAAAAAACAAAAGGTTTCGTAAATTGAACCGTCTTTCGTCGACATCCGTCTTCCCTCCGCCGCTCCGATCCGCCCGACGACTCCATTAAAAGTCGACCAATCGGCGGCGAGCGGTTCACGAGAGACGCAGGAAAGTAGGCGACACGGACCCACTTGGTATTTGGGTCAGTCGTCAGAAATACTTCTGGGCCGCGAGAGGTTCCTGCCGAGCTCTTGGTCTCAGGAACAGAACCGCCTTCTTTCTTTAAATGATGCTTTTATTTTGAAATCAAAAGTCAATTTTTTCACATTTCAAAAAGTATGTGAAGCTTTTCACACTCTTTGAGAAGCGTGTTGACAAAAAAGAACAAAAGAAGGAAAAGTCCATAAAAGGACAAGATTTTGATGGTGTTCTAAATCACCATCTGGTTCCCTGAATCATTTGAAGGATTTGTTGAGTTTTTCTTTTTGCCTTCTGTGTATTTATTTTTGTGCTGCCACCTACTGTTGGACTAGATATTTCACGTGCTAAAAAAAAAGGTCTCGCTCTTAAAAAATCTTAAGTAATAAAAAAAAAACATTGAGTGCGTTTTTGTCGGGTAGTATTTTTGAAATAGTTCGTCGACCTCTGCCGGTCTGAAGGTCTCGGGGAAAGAAGGCGGAGTTAATCTGCTGTCCCTGGATCTGGGTCGTGGAATGGCAGGTGATTAATGCCACGTTGTTTTCCGCTCTCCTGGTATCAGAACCGTCGGTCGGACGACCCGTGAAAAGCGCCCGCGGGTCGGTCGTGCGGCGCCGTCTCACCTCGAGACGAGTCTTGACCCACTTGATATTTTTAGACTTTTATTGAAACCAGTTTACGACTTCTGGAGGGAGTAGAAACGTTTCTGAGCTAACGGCTAACTTTTTGTAGCGATAATAACATCTTGAACCACTTATGTTTAAATTTAAACTTAAAAACATAACATGAGGAAATATTATATTAAAACAAACACTTTTATAATCTCTTGCAAAATTGTTCCTTTTTATAAACTAATTTGAATTTTTTGTTTTAATCAAACGATGTATCTTATATGACTTATATTTTCTTTAAAGTATTCAAAAACAACATAACTTGATAAAATACAATTGGAAAATCATTTACTATTTTTGTGATTCTACTTTTTAAAATCCTAACTTAAACAACTTAATACAATTTTGGGGGTTTTCAAGCCGTCACGTCATACATTTTACCCCCTTTGTTCTTGATCCTAAGAACGCCCTCAAAAGTTCTAGACATTATTTCTATTTTTAAGAATTAAAAAAACACATTTTGAGGTAAAAATTGGGAGAAAAAAAAAACTTTAACCTTAGTTATGTATTTTCGGAAGACATTTGCTAGGTTAGCATTTTTGGCTATCCGCTAACAATGCTATTTTTAGGTTGTATATTTAAGGGTTTTCATTATTGATCAAAAATTGCATCTGTTATTTCAGTTTTTTTAAATAAGAAAAACACATTTTGAGGTAAAAAAAATAAAATAGTTCAAAATGAGACAAAAAAAACGTACACCTAAGTAAGGTTTTTTCGCAAGGCTAGCATTTTAGCTATCTGCTAACAATGGTATATATTTTTCTCTCTCCGTACTTCATACCGTTACTTGATCGGCCTCTAGTTGCAAAGAAATGTAGTTAATTTATTTTCTATTATATATATTGTTCTACCTTTTCAACCCTTTTTCTTTTAGTATTTGACGCTCAAAAATACATACATTTTTAAATAAAAAGTTAACAAATTTGGGTTTTGACATCATATTTTTTTTTTTCCCTTTTGTTCTTGATCCAATTGCTTGAGCGCCCTCTAGTTTTTTGGATTATATATATTTTTCTATCTTCTCAACCCTACTCAGTATTTGACGCTCAAAAGAAATACTTTAAATTGATATAACAACACAAAAAAAAGTTTGATCGTACAATTATTATTAAATAAAAATTGATTTTTTTCTTCTTCTCCCTTTGTTCTTGATCCCATTGCTTGAGCGCCCTCTAGTTGTCATGAAGTCCAGTGCTGTGTCTCAAATCGCATACTAATCTTAGTATACTAGAAGTTAGTATGCATCAGTTTAGTATGCATACTAACTAGTACGCAAATTCTCCGCAGATAGTATGTCTCAAATCAAACCCTGAAGCTACACACTAACCGGAAATCACATGACAGCTTCTTCTTCTACTTCTATTTAACAATGTTTCAAGCAGCTGTTTGAACGCTATCGCCACCTGCTGGCAGCACGTATTGCAACTTTGGAAAAAGAAATAAAGAAAAAATATGAGAATCTAAATAATCGCGAGATATTTAAGCTGGTATCAGCAGCGAAGACGTGTTTATCCTCCTACTGCTGCTGAAAATACACATTTAAGTATATGCATATATATGCATTTATATATGACGTAACTTCCGTTTAAAACGTCACTAAAATGGCGGCTGTTTAGTGTGGTTAGTGTCCATCGAACCATGCTAGTTTTGTGGGCGTGTTAGTACGCCAATTTAGTATGCATGGCGCACTAAATTTCGCATACTAAGAATTGAGACACACTAGCGTACTAAAAATACTAACTTTTAGTACGTTAGTGTGCGATTTGAGACACAGCACAGATATAAATAATTTTTATAGAATTCCCATTTTTTTGGTTAATATTATAAATAAACGTATATGTATCACAATTTGTAGGTGATATGAAATGATCAGTAAAATAAATAGTTGAAGATTTGAACGTATTCAGAGTCAAAATGTAAATAAAAGTGAAACATCTTCTGACTCCGACCTTAAGGGGGCGGCGTCGTTAACTTCGTGCGTGGACGGCGTGTCGACTCATGGTTGCTGGCGGCGCCGCTCTAATGTCGCTTGATTACACGACGTGACCCAGCGGCGCCTCATCACGTTTGGATCTCGCATGAATATCATCCAATCAAACGCCAGCGAAGTTCCTCTAATGGTTTTCGTCCGACTCCGGCTGACTTTTTTTTGCAGACAATTTAATTAGCGTGACATTATTTGAAGGCGTCGCTCCCGCTGAGACCTGTTCTCCGTGTTCCCTCGCGGTCCTGATTTCCCGTCTGGATCCGTTCGTCAGACGCCGCGAGTGTTGATTGTTTTAATCGAGCGACGGTGATAACGTCTGAGTTTTGAACTTCTTTTCTCTGCGACTGAATCATCCTTTGATGGTTTTTCTGCCGAGCAAACATTTGAGCGAGTTTTTACGAACGTCTGATCGAGAACGAAAACACAGTTGATCGTGTGCGACTCCGAACTTTGTATCCTCACCTAAATACTTTTGAAGTTGAAATGAATCACTGCTGCCTCTAACCCTGAGTACCTGGGACAGAACACAAATCCTTGTCATCCTGTCATTCCTGTCATGTAGCATCTTAGCAAGACTTTTGCTAGGTTAGCATTTTAGCTATCCGCTAACAATGGTATATTTAGGAGTTTCATTATGATTTTTTTTTTCTAAAATTGTTGATGTTATCTACATTTTCTATAATAACAAACATATTTTGAGGTAAGAGAAATTAATCAAAATTATAAAAATACTTTAACCTAAGTTATAAGACATTTGGTAGGTTAGCATTTTAGCTATCCGCTGACAATGGTATATTTAGGAGTTTCATTATGATTTTTTTTTTTTCAAAAAATGTAGATGTTATCTACATTTTCTATAATAACAAACATATTTTGAGGTAAAAGAAATTGCTAGCAAAAAAACATTAACCTAAGTTATAAGAAATTTGGTAGGTTAGCATTTTAGCTATCCGCTAACAATGCGATATTTAAGAATTTCATTATGTTTTCTTCTATTTTTTTTAAATTGCAGATGTTATCTACATTTTTTAAAATAAAAAACATATTTTGAGGTAAGAGATATTAATCAAAGCTATAAAAATACTTTAACCTAAGTTATAAGAAATTGTATAGGTTAGCATTTTAACTATCCGCTAACAATGTGATATTTAAGAGTTTCATTTTGAATTATTAAAAAAAAAAGAAGTAGATATTCCTTCTAATTTATTATGATAGAAAACCTATTTTCAGGTAAAATAAATTATTAAAAATTAGAAAAATCCTTTTTAGCAAGACATTTGGTAGGTTAGCCTTTTAGCTATCCGCTAACAATGCGATATTTAAGAGTTTTATAATGAATATTTTTTTAAAAATTGCAGATATTCATTCTTTTTTTCATAATAAAAAACACATTTTCAGGTAAAACAAATTATTCAAAATTAGAAAAAGGCTTTAGTTCGGCATAATAGGAGGACATTTGGTGGGTTAGCATTTTAGCTAGCCGCTAACAATGTGATATTTAACCACAAGAAAGCAAAAAATATAATTAAAAAAATTGTGTACATTTAAAACGTCTTGACGAATCTTTAATATTTTGTTTTTATTCACCCACTTATTTAAGCTCGACCACATATTTCGCCGAAGAGCGATTGCTTTGGTCTGAATCGTGGGGGAAGAAACATGAGCGCAGTAATGGTCGTCCCTGGTCGTGTAATTAGTCGCCGCTCCCGCCGTCCGGCGCTCCAGGAGAAGATCAACAATCGCGGCGTCACGGCGAGAACAAAAAGCCGCCGTGCTGTGAAAACAGTCAATTAGCGAAGCGTCGTAGCTTCGCGCCGCCGACACGCGCCATTATCCCGCCACACATGCTACGCCGCGGCTCCGCCCACGGAAACGCTTCCTCAGATCGTTACTGTTGTCGAGGGCGACGACTGAGTCTGTTTCTTCACTCGTGTTCTCTTGTGTAGATTCAATACCTCTGCCAAGGAGGTTCGCTTACATTTTGCTGGTGATCAAGAGTTCCATCTGGATCTAGGAATGTTTTGAAGGATTTGTCGTGTACAAATGAAACTCAGATCTGTTCATCTATAACAGTGTGAAACTCCTAAATATCACATTGTTAGCGGATAGTTAAAATGCTAACCTATAAAATTTCTTATAACTTAGGTTTAAGTATTTTTATAGTTTTGATTAATATCTCTTACCTCAAAATATGTTTTTTATTTTAAAAAATGAGGATAACAACTGCAATTTAAGAAAAAAAGAAGAAGAAAACATAATGAAATTCTTAAATAAAGCATTGTTAGCGGATAGCTAAAATGCTAACCTACCAAATTTCTTATAACTTAGGTTAATGTTTTTACTAGCAATTTCTCTTACCTCAAAATATGTTTGTTATTATAGAAAATGTAGATAACATCTACAATTGAAAAAAAACAAAACATAATGAAACTCCTAAATATACCATTGTTAGCGGATAGTTAAAATGCTAACCTATACATTTTCTTAAAACTTAGGTTAAAGTATTTTTATAGTTTTGATTAATATCTCTTACCTCAAAATATGTTTTTTATTTTAAAAAATGAGGATAACATCTGCAATTTAAAAAAAAAAGAAGAAGAAAACATAATGAAATTCTTAAATATCGCATTGCTAGCGGATAGCTAAAATGCTAACCTACCAAATTTCTTATAACTTAGGTTAATGCTTTTTACTAGCAATTTATCTTACCTCAAAATATGTTTGTTATTATATATATATATATATATATATATATATATTATATATTTTTGAAAAAAAAAATCATAATGAAACTCCTAAATATACCATTGTTAGCGGATAGCTAAAATGCTAACCTAGCAAAAGTCTTGCTAAGATGCTACATGACAGGAATGACCCAGGTGTTCTGTCCCAGGTACTCGGGGTTAGAGGCAGCAGTGATTCATTTCAACTTCAAAAGTATCTGTATTTACATGAGGATACAAAGCACTGAATTTAAGCAATTCAGTGCTTTTAACCGAGTTCTATGGCATCAAGTCTGGCAAAAAAAAAAAATTTTAGCACAATTTATCAATCTTGGAATTTTTTTAATGAGCTCCTTGGAGGATGTATGCGCGCTCCCAGTGCATTGTAGTTTTTTCTGTAATAATAGACGGCTTAGTGTCTCGTAAAAGGTTTGAAATGCAATATTTGTATGACTTCAGGCAAGGAGGTCATGATGTCGTCTGCGTATGTATCTGTTTGGCAGCTAAATAACTCAAAAACGGATTTAGACAAAGTCTTTGGGGAACCAGAGTGACACCTGCTTCCAATTCAAGTTTAAAAAAATTAAAAAATTAAAATTGATAATACGAACGGAATTTTTAGAAAATGAAATATTTAAATGCGATTATATGATCCTCTGCATAAATATTGGTTTTGTCCAGTCAGCAAAATTAATCAAAACTGATCCAAAACATTTCGAAAAAGTTATTGTCAAATATTAACGATAAGACTCGTGAGATAAGATCACCATGTGGAGCCACAAATCTTTTGAAGGATCTAGAACGCTTTCAATTTGAGGTCATGAAAAACAACACAAAGCATATTTTTTTAATAACAATTTTTTTTATGCATTATTCACATTACTGTCCCACAAAAAAAAAGTTATGATATCATCTGCATATACATCGGTTTTGCCAGTCTGCAAAATTACTCAAAAATCTATGAAAAGATTTAGACAAAGTTTTGGGGAAAACAGGGTAGACTTGATAATAGTTTAGTGATGTGAAGCCACAAATCCTTTGAAGGATCTTGAGCGCCACCTGTTTTCTATTTGAGGTCAGAAAAATAACACATCAAATAAGTAAACCAGATTTTTTTTTTTTTTTTTAATGCATTATTTACATAACCTTTGCCAAAAAGTTTATGATGTCGTCTGCATATACATCGGTTTGGCTAGTCTGCAAAATAAATCAAAAACGGATGTAAAGATTTAGACAAAGTTTTTGGGAAACCAATTTACTAGATTTTTTGAATTACACTTTTTTTAGTTGCATTATTAACTTTATAACAAAGGAGTTTAAGATGTCGTCTGCATAAACGTCTATTTTGCCAGTCAACAAAATGACTCAAAACTGTTAAAAAACCCATTTAGAAAAGGTTTTTATGAACAACACTTTTTTTAGATGCATTATTTACATACACCAAGGAGATTAAGATGTCGTCTGCATAAACGTCTATTTTGCCAGTCGACAAAATGACTCAAAACTGTTTAGAAAAGGTTTATATGAATGAAACTTTTTTTAGATGCATTATTTACATACACCAAGGAGATTAAGACGTCGTCTGCATAAACGTCTATTTCGCCAGTCGACAAAATGACTCAAAACTGTTAAAAACCATTTAGATAAAGTTTTTATCAATTACACTATATTAAGATGCATTATTTACTTTATACCAAGGAGATTAAGACGTCGTCCGCATAAACGTCTATTTTGCCAGTCAACAAAATGACTCAAAACTGTTAAAAAACCCATTTAGAAAAGGTTTTTATGAACAACACTTTTTTTAGATGCATTATTTTCATACACCAAGGAGATTAAGACGTCGTCTGCATAAACGTCTATTTCACCAGTCGACAAAATGACTCAAAACTGTTAAAAACCATTTAGATAAAGTTTTTTATCAATTACACTATATTAAGATGCATTATATACTTTATACCAAGGAGATTAAGACGTCGTCTGCATAAACGTCTATTTCACCAGTCGACAAAATGACTCAAAACTGTTAAAAACCATTTAGATAAAGTTTTTTATCAATTACACTATATTAAGATGCATTATATACTTTATACCAAGGAGGTTAAGACGTCGTCTGCATACACGTCTAGTCTGCAGTCGACAAAATGACTCAAAACTTTTAAAACCCCATTTAGATCAAGTTTTTAGGTTAGTATTGATCAGAAGACAAGAAAGAAATCGAGGTCAGGAAAATAACTAATATAACAATGATAGAGTTTTACAGAAATAAAGTTTGATTGAAACTACAAAAAAAAAAACCTAAAACAAAGCCACAAAGACGAAATTAAACTCGTGGCGAACAAAGCTCTCCGTGTCTCCGAGCCGTCGTTGATCCAACACGGCAGGTTAGATTGAGATCTGGACCGGATCCGGAGCCGAGGGCCGACGGGCACGAGTCCCGCCGAGCGCATCGAGCCGCTTTATTGGTTTCTCCCAGAGTCCGACTGTGGTACAAATTGGTAGCGGCGGTCGGTCCCGCCGCCGACAACAGACCCGACTTCCCCCGGCAGACGCCCCGCCACCTGTCGATGACCAGCTGAACCAACATCCGCGGCGCCGCTAGCTCCCCCTCCGGCGGCCCGCGGGCGTCTTATCAGCGCCGCCGCATCCAGGCGCCGGCGCTAATAAGCAGGAGCCGCTCGTACCTGTCGGCCATGTTTGACACGAGGACGCACGCGGCGAGCAAATGTCGGCGCCGCCGGCGCTGATGAAGATTTAATCAGCTGCAGGCTGGAACCGACACGAGCCCGATTAAGGAATTAAGGGACGGGATGTCGGGAGTTTTGTCTCGGGAATACGTCGCACATCTGGCCGACGCCGGAAGAGAATCTTTAAAAAAAAAGACTCGGAAAAGATTCTTCCTCGGAATTTATGACAAACTTTGGCGAAGAAAAAACGAATCATTTAGTCAATTAAAAATAAATATTCCGAATAAAAAAACGAATGCAAAAATATTTACAATGGATAAAAACTTTATATTTTTCTATTTTTGGGGATAAAAACCAACATCTTATACCAAAAAAAAAGGAATATAACAAAGTATTCACTCTTATTTAATAGAAGCTGAAAAATAAAGAAGTAAAAATTGAATATATTTAAAAGAAAATAGTGTATAAAACCTTTCTTGCTACAATGTTTGATTGAAAACATGTTTTTAAGGAGCACTCATGGCAATTTTCAAGAGAATTCAAAGGTTCAAAAGACGGTTTAATCATCACGACTCAGAGCAACGACGTGATTCATAAAAATGGCCGCCGGCATCAATCAGCTGCTGATTGTTCACTTCGTGGTCGTGATGGTTTTATGGTCTGGACTCCACTGACAGCATGAATGTCAGATCCTGATCGGGTTCATCTTTCATTCACGTTCCTGTAGAAGCGACGGAGTCGAGGCTCTGAGTCATAGAGGTTCTGTCACACGTCATGGAGCAGTAGGCAGCTAGCAAGGGTGACAGGGAGGAGCAGGTGTATGAAGATGAAGATAAAACTAATCTCAAATCTCAAATCTCGAATTTTTTGTTAAAAAAAATGTTTGTTAAAACATTTGTTTTGAATGGATATATAGGATGATTTGTATTGAACAAACGAATGGATGGATTAACAAAGGGATGAATGGATGAACAAAAAGATGGATGGATGAATGGATGAACAAAAGGGATGGATGGATAAACAAAAGGGATGAATGGATAAACAAAGGGATGGATGGATGAACAAAAAGATGGATGGATGAACAAAAGGGATGAATGGATGAAGAAAGGGATGGATGGATGAAAAAAAGGAATGGATAGATGAACAAAGGGATGGATGGATGAACAAAAGGGATGGATGGATGAACAAAAGGGATGATGGATGAACAAAGGGGATTGAAGGATGAACAAAAGGGGTGGATGGATGAACAAAAGGGATGGGTGGATGGATGAACAGAGAGATGGATGGATGAACAAAGGGATGGATGGATGAACAGAGAGATTGATGGATGAACAAAGGGATGGATGGATGAACAAAAGGGATGGATGGATGAACAAAAGGGATGGATGGATCAAAAAAGGGATGGATGGATGAACAAAGGGATGGATGGATGAACAAAAGGGATGAATGGATGAACAAAGGGATGGATGGATGAAAAAAAGGAATGGATAGATGAACAATAGGGATGGATGGATGAACAAAAGGGATGGATGGATCAAAAAAAGGGATGGATGGATGAACAAAAGGGATGGATGGATGAACAGAGAGATTGATGGATGAACAAAGGGATGGATGGATGAACAGAGAGATTGATGGATGAACAAAGGGAGGGATGGATGAACAGAGAGATTGATGGATGAACAAAGGGATGGATGGATGAACAAAGAGATTGATGGATGAACAAAGGGAGGGACAGGTGAATGAAATTACAGATGGATGAATAAATGAATGGATGGATGAACAAAGGGATGAATGTACAAAATTGATGCTAAACTAACAAAGTGCAGATTAGCTTTAGCTGCAACATAATTTAATATAAACAATAATAATGATTCTGTGAAACCTTTTAGGTGAAATAAAAGTTTAAGACTTTAAAGTTTGTCGGATGTAACGTTGAAGAAGTTTGTGTTGCTCAAGTTGTTGGTTGGTTAACAAGCTAATGTGACGCTAACAGTTATGCTAACAGTTATGCTAATAGTTATGCTAACACTAATGCTAACCCGGTTTATGTGACTTCGTCGTAGTTTCCCAGATTGAATCCATCAGTAAATATCTCTAGAATATAATGAAATATTCAGGAGGAAACATCTCAGATTATCTTCATTTTATCAGGGATTCATCCCAGGTGTAAAGTTTCCCGCCGCTAATCCGGGCGCTCCGGAGTTTTTCCGCCCGGACCTGAGAAGGTCACGACGTTGGGAACAAAAACAAGGGTTTCTCTTCCCGACTGGAGGCTGAAGTCATGTTCGGAGCTGAAGATGTGCTCAGCGGCTCGACACCGGAGCCCGAATCAATAACAAGAAATGGAGATCCGGGGTCTCGGGGGGCCCGTGGTTAGTCATCACCAGGGAAACTGAGGCTCTGGTCTGTGAGTCAGGAGCCTGAACGCCTCGTCGCGCTCATCATCCAGGAGCCGGGATCCGGGAAAATAGTGAGTGACGCGAGTCGCTTTAATTGATGCGATTATTTGAAACGTCTTTCGTCTCCGTGTCTCGGATCTCAGATCAGTTTTGACACTTTCTCTGCTTTTCAAACTCAATAAAATTGACAAGAAACCACTTTTATGGAGAGAATTTAACTGACTTTTGAGTTAGCGAGTGTGATATCAGTTAGCATTAGCATCTGGTGCTATCTTTTATTGTCATTGCACAGAAAACACAGCAGTGACACTGGCAACCAAATTTCGTTGCATGGCAACCGTTAAAAAACACAGCAGAGAGATGTATATATTAAAAAGCATAAGTACAAATATTAATACGTTAAAAGATAATAAGCAATATAGTGTAAACATAATATATATAATAATTAATGTTCATAAAGTCTAGAGATATATAGAGAGACATCCATACGTTCTTAAAAGTAGTATTG
The DNA here is from genome assembly GCF_982586985.1 of Callionymus lyra. NCBI lineage: Eukaryota > Metazoa > Chordata > Actinopteri > Syngnathiformes > Callionymidae > Callionymus > Callionymus lyra. The sequence continues at coordinate 2,646,012 of NC_141832.1, read as the reverse complement.
TCGTCATTATTTCAATCGAATATGTGTACGTACAAACAGAAACGGCGTCTCTTTAGCGCCCTTAGCTGATTAGCGATGGTCGTACGGTGAAGCAGCCAAGCAGCCTCTCAGCAGGGGTTGGCTGTTAGCTTCTTTAGCTGTTAGCATCTTTAGCTGTTAGCTCCTTTAGCTGTTAGCTCCTTTAGCTGTTAGCTTCTTTAGCTGTTAGCTTCTTTAGCTGTTAGCTTCTTTCGCTGTTAACTCCTTTCGCTGTTAGCTCCTTTCGCTGTTAGATCCTTTAGCTGTTAGCGTCTTTAGCTCTTAGCTCCTTTAGCTGTTAGCTCCTTTAGCTGTTAGCTTCTTTAGCTGTTAGCTTCTTTCGCTGTTAGCTTCTTTAGTTGTTAGCGTCTTTAACTGTTAGCTCCTTTAGCTGTTAGCTCCTTTAGCTGTTAGCTTCTTTAGCTGTTAGCTTCTTTCGCTGTTAACTCATTTCGCTGTTAGCTCCTTTAGCTGTTAGCATCTTTAGCTGTTAGCTCCTTTAGCTGTTAGCTCCTTTAGCTGTTAGCTTCTTTCGCTGTTAGCTTCTTTCGCTGTTAGATCCTTTAGCTGTTAGCGTCTTTAGCTGTTAGCTTCTTTCGCTGTTAGCTCCTTTAGCTGTTAGCGTCTTTAGCTGTTAGCGTCTTTAGCTGTTAGCTTCATTCGCTGTTAACTCCTTTAGCTGTTAGCATCTTTAGCTGTTAGCTTCTTTAGCTGTTAGCCTTTTTTTCGGCGTCCTCCTGCGTCCTCGGGCCCCCCGCCCGGGAGTCCCCGACACACGGCGAGGATAACGGCAGCTTTGTGTGATGTTACTTCTGTCATATGGATGAAGACATCAGATAAATCTGTGCTTGTCCTCGTGAGTAAAACACAGACTCCCGGGGCTCAAGATGGAGGCCACGTCACCAGAGGTATCGAGGTGTCGAGGTGTCGAGGTGTCGAGGTGTCGAGGTATCGAGGTCGGACCCCGGCGTGAAGCGGGTTCGAGAAAAGTCAACAAACGTGTCGACCTCTCGTCAAATGTCAAAGCACTCGAGCGGCGATGACAGCCGACGCACAACCTGACGGATGGACACACAAAGAAGGACGCACTACATGATGGATCAGCTCGGGGCGAGTAATGGAGCGAGAGGGACGAGCGAGGAACCCACTGTGACCCACTTCCATTTCTAAAAACGGAGGCTCAGGGGGGCCGACGCCCAGGGGCCGGGGATCCTGCCATGTCATTAGACCGCCGGCGTGTGCAGGTGTCTGTCCTGACCTTGAGTCGGTGTGCGTCAGTGGAGGTCGAAGGTCAAACTGAGCTGGGAATGATCAACAGAGAGAGAGAGAGAGAGAGAGAGAGGGAGAGAGAGAGGGAGAGAGAGAGAGAGAGAGAGAGAGAGAGAGAGAGAGTTTGTTTCTCAACTTCATTTGGTGCAAAAAATGTTGTAGTTTCTAGGTTGTTTTTTATGTCATTGTAACCAGAGAAGTTTGTCTTTATTTGATGACCTTATTACTGATAACAAGAAGATGATGATGGATGGATGGATGGATGGATGGGTGGATGGATGGATGGATGGATGGATGGATGGATGGATGGATGGATGGATGGATGGATGGATGGATGGATGGATGGATGGATGGATGGATGGATGGATGGATGGATGGATGGATGGATGGATGGATGGATGGATGGATGGATGGATGGATGGATGGATGGATGGATGGATGGATGGATGGATGGATGGATGGATGGATGGATGGATGGATGGATGGATGGATGGATGGATGGATGGATGGATGGATGGATGGATGAGCAGATCAAGAGTGTGAAGAAAGGGATGGATGGATAAAATAATTGATGGATTGTTGCTCAACAAAAAGATGGATGTACAACGGATGGATGAATGTACAGTTGGATGAAAGGATGAAAGGATGGTTGGATGAAAGCATGGTTGGATGAAAGGATGGATGTGTAACACTGAACTGCTGAAGCATCAGCGTCTCCTGAGACTTGATCAGAGTGGAAGCACATCCGTCACAGAAGTCTCTGGTCCTCTGAGGCTCCACAGCTGCAGCTCCTGATGATCGATGAACACATTTAAATGCAAATAAGCCGCGACGTCCGCTTGTTCCGCGGCGTAATTGTACGAAAACAATCATCAGATATTAGCGACAACAATCCCATCAACGCCTGACGTCTCTCCGCTTTCCCACAATCCATCAGTGCGGCTCGGAGCAGCCGAGCGTCGCGGTCCTGTCAGAGCGAAGCCCGCGGACCTGGAACCGATCACTCGGACGCTGGTCCACGGAACCGATCGACGAGCGCAAACAAACACTTGTGACGGACGTTGTTGCTAACCATGCTAATAAATCACAACAATTATAAAAAACTAAAGCTACATTCACTTAAACTGATCTTTAATACAATCTTTATCTGAGCTAAAGCTATCATTAGCCGCTAATGTTAGCAATATAAGCATTGTAGCGTAACAACACTATAAATCAAAGAACGCACACAAAAACAAAACTTTCAAAGTTAGCTACACAAAGAAGCCCAACCCTTGGTCAACAAGAGTAGAAAATGGGTGACAGTATTAGTCAACTATCATTTTAAATTAGCAAGGTTGTTAGCATTAGCATCTGGTGCCGGTTGACGCTAAAGTTTTACTTCCTCAAAAGAAGTATTGTCGCCATTAAATAGCTAAATTGTGTGTTATAAAAACAACAAAAACTGCATCTGTGTAGCATCTTTAGCTGATTAGAACAAACCTGCGCGCTAAGATGCCTGTCGGTCGTAGCGTGAAGCAGCCAAGCAGCATCTCAGCAGGGGTCAGTAATCGATAATTCTGGCAGAACAAAGTGTCTCATTGTGAGTTTAAATGGGTTAAAAAAAAATGACCGTCTTGATGTTCTTTTGTCAGAGTGAATAAGATGTTAGCTTCTGTAGCTGTTAGCATCAGCATCATTGTATTTAGCGTCATGTCGTGTCGAGTCGGACATTTGGGTTTTGAGTACGTTTTTAGCCACTCATGGACACACAAACCTGTGTGAGTCTCGTTGTCGAGGAGCTTGTTTTAGAATCAGCGAAGACGCCTTTGACGTACGTCCAGTTAGCGCGTCCCCCGGATACGAGTCGCTCCGACGATTCGCCGGGTTTAACCGTCTCGACGATGTTCGGTTTCTCTTCTTGACGTCTGGGTTCTGTTTTTTTTTTTACCGCAATAGGAAACCATCACCACGACTACCAGCACAGCCACCTGGACCTGACCGCGCTCACGCCCAAACTCGGTGAGTAACGCCGCGAACATGCTAGCACGCCGTTAGCATCGGCGCTAGGGAAGTTGACTGTAAGGTTTGCACAAAAACGAAAGTGAAAGTTTAGAAATATCCATTTAATAAAAAAGAGGGGAACACATTAAAAAAGTAAATAGTAGTACACAAAAAGTATTTTAATTTCTACACTCTTGTATTAGCAAACATTAGCTAAGCTAGCTAACATTGCGCGGCTACCAATATAAACGTCATTCTAAAGGTGTGTATGATCGACACATCAAACAATAATGTTTGATAGAGGATTATGACGCACTGAGCCTGCGATCGCTGGACGTCTTCGTCGCAGCTGCTGCCCCCTCGACCCTCTCCATCTATAAAAAAAGCTCCAACATTAGTTAGTTTTCCCGAGAGGCTGCGGAGACGATGTTTTTTCCCGCGGAGCTAAGAGTCGCTAACTACGCTAACTCGCGGCGCTAATGGAGCGGAGCTGCTCTCGATCAGGCGCCGGACGCTTCACGAGGCGCTTCAGCTGCCGAATGAAAGCCTTCGAGCGGCACTTTCCACGAGCAGCGCGACCGCCTGCATAATTCAACAGATGCCGTCACCGGGTTCGGTCGAGACGAGCGGATCCGACGCGAGGATCCATAATAGCTCGTGAACTCCAGAGGTCAGACGAGGTCAATCCCATGATGAGAAGTCAAATGTATTTCACTTCATCGTCTGGAAAGAAACAGAAGTTCATTAAAGCGATCGACAAAATACTTTTAAAAGATTAATTACTTTACATTTCTTATTCATGTATATATATATTTGAACTTTTGAATTATATACATTATTTGTATTTAATTCAATTTTATTAAAAGCGTCAAATCTTACCTTTTTACATTTTACTTTTTATTTAATCACTTCACTTCAGGGTTTTTTATTTTCTTTTATTTTTTATTATTATTATTATCAGAACTTTTATTGCCAGTTTATTTGTGGTGTCAATACAGAATAAAACAATGAAATAATATGAATTAAATAAAGAAAAGTGAATAAAATACGATACAATAAAAAAGAAAAAAGAGAAATATAATAATAATACAATTGTACGAAACATGATTGTATTATCCATACACTTAATATTGAATATTAAATAAAATATAAATAGTTTGAACACTTAATAAATAAAAATATTAATATGAGCTAAAACATTATCTTTATTACTGTTCTTTTATTTTTTATATAACTTTTGTTGGATTAAATATCAGCCGTTTGTTTGTTTAAAAGAAAAAAAGTAATATCACTGTCCAATAAACATGTTGAATATAATGCAAAATTAAAAAAATATATATAAATAAATATATTATTACAAATTAAACAAAAATTATATCTATCCTTATTTTGTATATTGTTCCTTACATTTTGTTGTATTTAATGTTGTTTAATAGAAGAAAAACAGTTTAAAAAAACATGATTGTATTATCAATAAAAAAATATATATATATTAAGTAAAATAAAAACAAGTTAAATATCAATTGAATAAATGTGTTATTATAAAGTAAACAAACATTCTCATATAACGTTTTATATAATATAAGTTGTTTTAAATTGTGCAAAGCAAAATTGTATTATCAATAAATATATAAGTAAGTTAAAAGTTAAAAGTTTTAGAAGTTTGATAAACAACTTTATTTTGACTAAAGGACAAAAAAAATCTCTATTCATGAACTTTAATCGTGAAAATTATTCATGACACTTTGTGCTGCAGTTCACATATGATCCACTAGAGGCGCCTTCGGCTCTAATTCGGACCGAGGGCGCCCCCTGGTGGCGTTGAGTGGTTCTGTGCTGATGCCTGTCATTGACCCTTCTTCTCTCACCTGGTCAGCGCACAGACAGGTCAGACACGGTGAGTGACCTTTGTGTGTCTGTCGTGGTGTTTCTCTGGTGATCGTGATGCAACGAGTGGTGTTAAGAGTAGGATGAATGGAAACTGGACCCCCCGGCGCTCTGACCCCCGACCCTCTCTTGTGTCCCGCAGAGCGTCCTCAGAGGTCCAACAACATACTGACCTCGGCCACCGAGCCCTACGACCTGTCGCTGTCCCGGTCCTTCCAGAACCTGAGCCACCTGCCGCCCTCCTACGAGCTCGCCCTCAAGCCCGACCTGAGTCAGTACGGCTCCACCCTTCACCTGTCAGGTGCGCTCAAAAGACGTGGGATCGTCTTCGCATTCGTGTGATGGTTGTAACGTTTTTAGAACTATCGCATTTGTACGATGAATATCGTACATATAAGTTGAAAGTCATTTGATCATTTTCACATATGTATGATAGTTTTTATGATAATTGTCGCATTTGTACGATAAATATTGTACAAATATGTTAAAAATTGTATGATACTTTTCGCATTTGTATGATAGTTGTCACATTTTTATAACTATCGCATTTGTACGATAAATATCATACATATAAGTTGAAAATCATATGATAGTTTTTATGATAATTGTCGCATTTGTATGATAAATATCGTACATATAAGTTGAAAATAATGTGATAATTTTCGCATATATATGATAGTTTTTATGATAATTGTCGCATTTGTACGATAAATATTGTACAAATATGCTAAAAATTGTATGATACTTTTCGCATTTGTATGATAGTTGTCACATTTTTATAACTATCGCATTTGTACGATAAATATCATACATATAAGTTGAAAATCATATGATAGTTTTTATGATAATTGTCGCATTTGTATGATAAATATCGTACATATAAGTTGAAAATAATGTGATAATTTTCGCATATATATGATAGTTTTTATGATATTGTCGCATTTGTACGATAAATATTGTACAAATATGTTAAAAATTGTATGATACTTTTCGCATTTGTATGATAGTTGTCACATTTTTATAACTATCGCATTTGTACGATAAATATCATACATATAAGTTGAAAATCATATGATAGTTTTTATGATAATTGTCGCATTTGTATGATAAATATCGTACATATAAGTTGAAAATAATGTGATAATTTTCGCATATATATGATAGTTTTTATGATAATTGTCGCATTTGTACAATAAATATTGTACAAATATGTTAAAAATTTATGATACTTTTCACATTTGTATGATAGTTGTCACATGTTTATAACTATCGCATTTGTACGATAAATATCATACATGTAAGTTGAAAATCATATGATAGTTTTTATGATAATTGTCGCATTTGTACGATCATATTGTACAAATATGTTAAAAATCATATGATACTTTTCATATTTGTATGCATTGTATGCATTTTTTTTGGACAATTATCGCATCTGTATGAAAGTTATCACATTTTTATGATAATCATCACATTTTTACGATAAATATTGTACAAATATGTTAAAAATCGTATCGTAATTTTCGCATTTGTATGATAGTTTTCACATTTTTATGATCACTATCGCATTTGTACAATAAATATTTTTCAAATATGTAAAAAATCATATGATAATTTCAGCATTTGTATGATAGTTGTCACATTTTTATGACAATTTTCGCATTTGTACGATAAATATCATACATATAAGTTGAAAATCATATGATAGTTTTTATGATAATTGTCGCATTTGTACGATCATATTGTACAAATATGTTGAAAATCATATGATACTTTTCACATTTGTATGATAGTTGTCACATTTTTATGACAATTATCGCATTTGTACAATAAATATCGTACATACAATTTGAAAATGACATGATCATTTTTGCATTTGTGTGATACTTTTAATGATAATTGTCGCATTTGTACGATAAATATTGTACAAATATGTTAAAAATTGTATGATACTTTTCACATTTGTATGATAGTTGTCATATTTTTATAACTATCGCATTTGTACGATAAATATCATACATATAAGTTGAAAATCATATGATAGTTTTTATGATAATTGTCGCATTTGTATGATAAATATCGTACATATAAGTTGAAAATAATGTGATAATTTTCGCATATATATGATAGTTTTTATGATAATTGTCGCATTTGTACGATAAATATTGTACAAATATGTTAAAAATTGTATGATACTTTTCGCATTTGTATGATAGTTGTCACATTTTTATAACTATCGCATTTGTACGATAAATATCATACATATAAGTTGAAAATCATATGATAGTTTTTATGATAATTGTCGCATTTGTATGATAAATATCGTACATATAAGTTGAAAATAATGTGATAATTTTCGCATATATATGATAGTTTTTATGAAAATTGTCGCATTTGTACGATAAATATTGTACAAATATGTTAAAAATTGTATGATACTTTTCACATTTGTATGATAGTTGTCACATTTTTATAACTATCGCATTTGTACGATAAATATCATACATATAAGTTGAAAATCATATGATAGTTTTTATGATAATTGTCGCATTTGTACGATCATATTGTACAAATATGTTGAAAATCATATGATACTTTTCATATTTGTATGCATTGTATGCATTTTTTTTGGACAATTATCGCATCTGTATGAAAGTTATCACATTTTTATGATAATCATCGCATTTTTACGATAAATATTGTACAAATATGTTAAAAATCGTATCGTAATTTTCGCATTTTTATGATAGTTTTCACATTTTTATGATCACTATCGCATTTGTACAATAAATATTTTTCAAATATGTAAAAAATCATATGATAATTTCAGCATTTGTATGATAGTTGTCACATTTTTATGACAATTTTCGCATTTGTACGATAAATATCATACATATAAGTGGAAAATCGCATTTGTATGATAGTATCACATTTTAATAATATAATTATCACATTTGTAAAATAAATATTGCACAAATATGATAAAAATCATATGATAATTTTCGCATTAGAAAATGATCTTAAGCTCCGCCCAGTGAAAACACTTTTCGGGAGATGAAATCTTGTTGACCATAACCACACCCACTCTGCTGTGATTGGTCAAGCATTGAGGTTTGTCACCGTGAATGATCAATCCCGGAAGTCTCCACCTCCAAGGGACTAGTTGTATAAACAAAGCGGGTGTGATTACAGATGGAGGAGGAGTGAAGGCATTATTATAATGGACTCTCGTAACCTCTCGTTTGTCCAGATTTCAGAGCAACTTTATAAAGTAATGAGTGTAAAACATGGCCATGATGAGAAGTTAGTGCGTCTTGAAGAGAAGAACAACAACATGGCCTCTCGCCTCCGAAGCTTCTCCTGGTATCTCGCTCTGTTTTCCAACTAGTTTATTTTATCTGAGGAGAAAAAGCTGGACCTGCAGAACCGGCGCCACAACACACCAGTAACTCAGCACTTCTTTATCTCGCTCGTCCTCTGGCTTGTTTACACTCCTACAAATCCTCCCGAGTGGTTCTTATGAATGAATGCATGAGTCACTTAAGAGGGTCGGACGGAGAGAAGTGCTTTTTAAATGTTTCATTAGTTTTCCCAGTGTGCCATAGAAAAAAAAGACCCGGCGTGGGCACAATCACGGCGCTTCGCATCCGTCTTCCTTATCGAGGCCCGGCTGTTATCAGGAGCGTGTTCACACAATCACGGGATTGTGCGTCGCTACACGAGAGGCTTTCCAGGGTTCCCGGACCAAAGCCCGTCCTTACGTTTGTCGGAGAAACAAGGTTTCCTTCCTGGTCCACGGCGTTCTGGTTCTGGTTCAGACCGAGAGAGGGATGTGATTGGCTGGTGTTCGGAACCATCTGGAGGGATTAGGAGCCAAACTGGAGCCCATTAGTTTTCATTTGGTTAATGGCGACGCCCTTCAACGAAGAAACAAAGTCAGTCTTGCGTTCTGACGGGTAACTACCCTCAAAGAGGACCTCAAGGTGGACAGTCGACAGGAGACTTCTGTGTTGGTTCACTTCAGTGTTGCTGCCTTTACGATAGTAACTATCGCATGTGTGCGATAAGCATAGTACAAAAATAATATGTTGTTTAATTATCACGGTTCTGTTATCGTAAAGTAAGTAGACATTTATCGTATTTGTACGAGGTACCGTTACATTTTTACGATAATTATTCTAAAAATACAGAAAATATCATGTGATATTTATCACATTTCTTTGATAATAATTGTATTGTACAATTATTATCACGTCTGTATGATAGTTATCATTTCGTAAAGTAAAGATTGTCAAATTTAGACGGATTTATCGCATCTGTACGATGTATCATCAAATTTCTACGATAATTATTGTACAAATATGTAAAATATCATCTGATAATTATCACATTTGCATGATTATGTTTACGATCGTTATTGTACAATTATTCTAAATACCATAGTATATTTCCCTTATTTGTATAATAGTCATCACATTTCTTCATGAATAATCGCATTTTTCCGATAAAAATATGATAATATTCGCATTTGAATGATAGTTATCAAATTTTCATGATAATATTTACATTTATACTATAATTATGGTTCAAATATGTTAAATATTGTACTATAATTAATGGTATAGTATCCAATTTGTATGAATACGGAAATGATTGTATACGTACAATAACTATCGTATTTCACGATAATAATCTTATAAGCACGATGTATGATAATCTTAACACTTTATGAACTTATGGTTGTATTTGAACGCAGCTCGTCGTGAAACCCTGACGGAATCTGTTCCGATGTCAAATACGTTTTTCGTTAAATAGTTCGGACTGGAGTCGGTCATTCACTTCAACAAGTTCGTAACTACCCGGCGATGTTTCAAGTGACGTTCTTGTCTTACATTTGTCGGAAAACTCGGTCCTGGTTGATAGAAGGTTTAATAACATGGACGACGATCTGAAGTCACTCGTGACGCTGGAGTGCGACTACATTACTCCACCAAATTGCCGCGCCGCGATTCACCGCCGTTTGAATCCGCGTGAAGACGTCAGGACGTCGTCGAGTGTAATCCGCCCGAGTGGGATTTCGGGCTTTAATTATCCGCCGTTAGCGACTCACCGGCGTCTGTAGCGCCACTTCACGCTCGGGACTCTCGCAATCATGCTAATTGTCGAGTGGCGCCGTTATCCTCGCCGTTGAGCGACACGTGGCACTTAAATCATCCCGGTCGCTCCTCCATGCCTTTTCGGAAAAAAAAGATGCCGAGCGACGATTTGGGAGGGAAGTCGAGTCACTCGAGGAGGACGAGTGTCTCCGGTTTAATGACAAACCTTCGCTGAATCACCACAAGTTTGTTTGCTAGCGTCTGACTCGCGCCGCGGCGCCGCCGCTCTCCAGCCTGACGACGTGTCCTTTAACGGTCCACGGGACGTCGCCCGACCACATCTCCCTCGCCTCGGGTCCAGATCCGCTGATATTTTCTCATCGTAATGTCACATCTAAACAAACCCCGCGGGGGGTAACACAGGGCAGCACATCGCCCCCCCGGGGGGGCCACGCCGTGTCCACCTCGTTATGGATTCCACCGGCGCCGCGGACGAGGGCCCCCGCACAGCGGGACGGTGGGGGGACGAGGGGAAAGTGACCTTCTGCGTCCAGGCGTGACATCACTCCCAACGAGATCCGGACCAACAATTCCCCTTCGCCGATTCCGCACAAATGGTAGCGGACGATAATTAACGAGGCAACGACCCCATCGATCGCCGCGACCGTCCGCGGACGCGCCGGGAGACCAGGTAGATAACGCTCGCTGGTAATGACTTCGGAATTAGCGCTCGGTGGCTCCTGGCCCCGGTGTTTAGAAAAAAAGTGCCTCCGCATCTGAAGGACGGCGCTGGTCGGAATGTTTTCTTCTTCGATCCAACGATTTGGCGCCGAGAGCCGCCGTCGACCCGTCCTCCCAGAATAACAAACAGCTAATCAGAAGCGTCGCAACTTAACAACTCAGCGTGTTCATCCCGAGAGTTGATTATTCAGTTTCAGTTGACACTTGGAAATGTCAAACACAGACACACACACACACACACACACACACACACACACACACACTGCTACTACTGTATTCAATCAGCCTGAAAATGACAACAAGCGCTTGATTGATATTCATGAATCTTTTATTCCTCCCGAAGGATGTTTAATGTGGAGAACCTGCAGTGATTTATTTACTCTTTACAAGAAGACTGTGACAGGAACCGTGTCCAGGATCAGGGAGTTGTTTAGGTTCCCGTTCGTCTAGGTGACCGTGACCCGAAGAGTTCAACTGGACCTGGTCCGGGTTTCTTGACTCAGGATCAGGGAGAGTTAAAGAGTCGAGAAGGTTGTGACTCACACACACAATTTAGTTTGGAAGCTTTTTCCCATCAGTGTGACTATTACTGCTACAGGTTTCTGGATCCAGATGGTATTTCAGAATGTCATGAACACGTCCTGAATATTTCATTGGAATCTGTCGTATTTTACAAATGTGTTATAAATCGTACAATGATTTAGTATGCGTATGATAGTTATCACATTTCTACATTAATTATCGCATTTGTACGATAAATATTTTACAAATGTGCGATAAATCGTACAATGATTTCCGTATGATAGTTATCACATTTCGACATTATTATCGCATTTGTACGATAAGTATTTTACAAATGTGTTATAAAAAGTACAATGATTTTCGTATTCGTATGATAGCTATCATGTTTCTACATTAATTATCGCATTTGTACGATAAATATTTTACAAATGTGTTATAAATCATACAATGATTTTCTTATTCGTATAATAGTTATCACATTTCGACATTATTATCGTATTTGTACGATAAATATTTTACAAATGTGTTATAATTCGTACAATGATTTTCCTATTCGTATGATAGTTATCACATTTCGACATTATTATCGCATTTGTACGATAAATATTTTACAAATGTTCTATAAATCGTACAATGATTTTCGTATTCGTATGATAGTTATCACGTTTCTACATTAATGATCGCATTTGTACGATAGATATTTTACAAATGTGTTATAATTCGTACAATGATTTTCCTATTCGTATGATAGTTATCACATTTCTACGTAATTATCGCATTCGTACGATAAATATTGTACAAATGTGTTATAAATCGTACAATGATTTTCTTATTCGTATGATAGTTATCACATTTCTACGTTAATTATCGCATTTTTACGATAAATATTTTACAAATGTGTTATAAATCGTACAATGATTTTCCTATTCGTATGATAGTTATCACATTTCTACGTAATTATCGCATTCGTACGATAAATATTGTACAAATGTGTTATAAATCGTACAATGATTTTCTTATTCATATGATAGTTATCACATTTCTACATTAATTATCGCATTTGTACGATAAGTATTTTACAAATGTGTTATAAAAAGTACAATGATTTTCATATTCGTATGATAGCTATCATGTTTCTACATTAATTATCGCATTCGTACGATAAATATTTTACAAATATGTTATAAATCCTACAATGATTTTCATATTCGTATGATAGTTATCACATTTCTACGTTAATTATCGCATTCGTACGATAAATATTTTACAAATGTGTTATAAATCGTACAATGATTTTCGTATTCGTATGATAGTTATCACATTTCTACGTTAATTATCGCATTCGTACGATTAATATTTTACAAATGTGTTATAAATCGTACAATGATTTTCATATTCATATGATAGTTATCACATTTCTACGTTAATTATCGCATTCGTACGATTAATATTTTACAAATGTTCTATAAATCGTACAATGATTTTCATATTCATATGATAGTTATCACATTTCTACGTTAATTATCGCATTCGTACGATAAATATTGTACAAATGTGTTATAAATCATACAATGATTTTCTTATTCGTATGATAGTTATCACATTTCTACGTTAATTATCGCATTCGTACGATAAATATTTTACAAATGTGTTATAAATCGTACAATGATTTTCGTATTCATATGATAGTTATCACATTTCTACGTTAATTATCGCATTCGTACGATAAATATTTTACAAATGTGTTATAAATCATACAATGATTTTCTTATTCGTATGATAGTTATCACATTTCTACGTTAATTATCGCATTCGTACGATAAAAAGCAGTTCCTTCAGTCAAATCACCATCCGAGTCATCGTTAAGACTCAAAAGGAGTCGCTAATGATCGGATACTGACCCGACGTTTCGCTTCCCTCCTCAGCCGACAAAGACGTCGACGACTACTACCCTCGCAAGCATCACCACCAGGACTTCGGGGGCCGCGGGCCGACCCACATGATGAAGCTGACCGCGGAGTCGCAGCAGCAGCAGCGCCAGCGTCCTCGCCGTGTGCAGCGAGCCATGTCTCAGGACCACGTCCTGTCGCCTCCTAGGACGCCTCCTAGGACGCCTCGGCGCGGCGACTACGGCCTGTCGTCGTACGGCGTCATGTCGGCGGCGGCGTACGGCAGCAGCCGGCACCTCTCGGAGGAGCAGCTGCTCTCGGCGGACCGCCTCCACTCCCAGGAACCCTTGCTCCTGTCCCCGGCCATGCGTCGCGACAAGTTCCGGGAGAAGGCGATGGCGCGGGCGATGTCGCACGCCGACATGCTGATGCCCACCACGCCGGTCATGGACCGGCACAAGGTGACCAAGATGCACTCGCAACCCAGCGCCTCCAACGACTACAACACGCTCATGGTCAACCACCCGGTCAGCACTTCCAAGAGACAGGCCTTCGCCTCCCGACGGACTCACACCGTGGACCACCTGCAGTACATCCCGGGCCACCACCACCAGTACCGCACCGCCAGTAAGAACGAGGTGACGGTTTAGGAGCCGCGGGACTTCGGTCTCCCCTCGAAAAAAAACATCAACGCTTTTTAGACGCAACGAAAAGCTTTCCCCCGACGAGCGTCAACACAACTTTAAGGGCTTTGTGCAGCGACACAAAGGGAGGTCGATTCTTTTTTAAACACGAGAAAAAATGGAACTGAAAATTGTACGTTTATAAATACCGACATAAATATACTATATTTACTATTTGTACCTTCGGTCCTCGTTCTAGCTTTAGAGATTCTTATGTAAGCACTTCGACGAGTGCCTCTTAAATTGAACCCATTTCAGCGATGAAGGGGTTTTCGTGGGTTTTAAAAGCACAAACGTAGAATCCTGTCCCTTTTTTGGTTGTTTTTTGGAATATTTTGGTCGCACACGTTTTTTTTGAGTTGCTACAGGAGATGATTGTAAATAAGCTACTTTAGCAAAAACGATTTTTTAACGATTTTCCTCCGGTTTTGTCCTTCGGTCGCGTCACGAAGTAGGAACCTTCAGGTGGAAGATGTTTTTGAAGGAAACCATCACGTTTGTGACGAAAACTGTGAACTTTTTTGTTGCCACGGACGCGATGCCTTATAGTGACGACCCCTGACGACCCCTGACGACCCCTGACGACCCCTGACGACCCCTGACGACCCCTGACGACCCCTGACGACCCCTGACGACCCCTCCACGCTTCGGGGCGTCAGGTGACCCCGTCTTTGTGCCAACGATCATTCAATCGCCGACGTTATTCGATTTTTAAAATGGGAGACGCGTCTTTTCGGGTTTCCTGGTTTGGGTCGTCGGGGAAACAGAGTTGCGGGTTCAACGCCGACGAGTCCGAGTCGATGTCGACGACACAAAACACACAAAACACCCAAAGTTGTACTTCTTAGATCAAGTATTTTCTGAGAGAAATAGTAAGAAATATTGTGATTCGTTAAATTCACTAAGTAATGACTTACTGGTTCAGGAGAAGCTTTCGGTGACTATGATGTTTGTTGATGACGTAGTGTTTGGTTGTTTTTTTGCTAGAAGGAAGAATGAAGACGAGCGAAGGAATCGTGTTTCAACACACTCTAGTGCACACGTGTAAATGAAGACAAACACATGCCTTTAAACAAACACACGAGTACGAATAACGCACACAAACTTCAGGCACACAACACTACACAAACGCACACTACCCAACATTTACTGACACACACACACAAACAAATCATCAATGCTACACAACACATATATAACATACACACAAGATCACACGCAGTTAGGAGACCACACATACACAAACGCACACTACTCAACATTTCCTGACACACACACACACACAAATCATCAATGCTACACAACACATATATAACATGCACACAAGATTACACACAGTTAGGAGACCACACATACACAAACACACACTACTCAACATTTACTGACACACACACACACAAATCATCAATGCTACACAACACATATATAACATACACACAAGATCACACGCAGTTAGGAGACCACACATACACAAACGCACACAACTCAACATTTCCTGACACACACACACACACAAATCATCAATGCTACACAACATTTACTGACACACACACTTACACACAAATCATCAATGCTACACAACACATATATAACATACACACAAGATCACACGCAGTTAGGAGACCACACATACACAAACGCACACTACTCAACATTTCCTGACACACACACACACACAAATCATCAATGCTACACAACACATATATAACATGCACACAAGATCACACGCAGATAAGAGACTACAAACACACACACAAACACACACACACACACTAGAACCTGAAAAGAGAAACACAATCTTATTCACCATTAACACAATCCCTGCAGAGAGTCGCACACACGAGATGAAGTAGATACACACAAGTGTACACACAAAATAATGGAGAGACTTACAGTTGAGGTTCAGGAGAAGCTTTCGGTGACTATGATGTTTGTTGATGACGTAGTGTTTGGTTGTTTTTTTGCTAGAAGGAAGAATGAAGACGAGCGAAGGAATCGTGTTTCAACACACTCTAGTGCACACGTGTAAATGAAGACACACACATGCCTTTAAACAAACACACGTGTACGAATAACGCACACAAACTTCAGGCACACAACACTACACAAACGCACACTACTCAACATTTACTGACACACACACACACAAATCATCAATGCTAAACAACACACGGGTAATATTCACACAAGATCACACACAGATAGGAGACCACACATACACACGCACGCTCACACAAGCACACACACACACACACCAGGACCTGAATAGAGAAACACAATGTTATAGTTAAGTGTACACACAAAAGTGAATAAAAGTCAGCTACGTTAAATATATAAAAAACTTCAGGTACACAACACTACACAAACGCATACGAGGCACAGTACTTAACATTTACTGACACACACACAAATCATCAATGCTACACAACACACGGACAACATGCTCACAAGATCACACGCAGATAGGAGACCACAAATACACACACCAGGACCTGAAAAGAGAAACACAATGTTATTCATCATTAACACTGAAGAGAGTCGCACACACAAGATGAAGTAGATACACACAAGTGTACACACAAAAATGTTGATATTCATTACAATTTTCAGGTACACAACACTACACAAACGCATACGAGGCACACTACTTAACATTTACCGACACACACAAATAATCAATGCTACACAACACACGGACAACATTCACACAAGATAACACGCAGATTAGAGACCACAAAAACACACACACACACCAGGACCTGAAAAGAGAACCACAATCTTATTCAGCATTAACACAATCCCTGAAGAGAGTCGCACACACACAAGGTGAAGTAGATACACACAAGTGTACACACAAAAATGTTGATTTTTCAATAAAAGTCAGCTACTCTAAGTTCATTAAAAATGTTCAGGTACACAACACTACACAAATGCATACGAGGCACACTACTTAACACACATAATCAATGCTACACAACAAACGGATAACATGATCAAAAGATAACACACAGGTAATGGACCACAAACACACACACACACCAGGACCTGAAAAGACACAATCTTATTCAGCATTAACACAATCCCTGAAGAGAGTCGCACACGAGATGAAGTAGATACACACAAAGTAATGAGTGAGTTCAGGAGGATCTGGAGGACTCTGATGTTTGCTGATGACGTAGTGAAGGTGAAGGAAGATTCAAACACGTCACTAAACATTTGAAGGAAAAAATCATTGAAAGAGAAGAAAAAAAGCTGAACTTTTGTCCTCAAGGGACCGAAAAGCTTGTTTTTGAAAACCACGGAAATGTCCTTGAATCGATTTTTTAAAAAACTGAGCAAAAGATTCTGTGTTTTCTAAACAAGATGTTTTTTAAAGCCGTGAACACGATCCGTTCATCAGGTCATGAGCTCTGATGACGTTTGAAGACAATCACAGAAGAGAATCCAAGTCTCTCGGCTTCGGTTCATCTTTCAAACCCACCCGTCGATGACCCACATCCCGGCTCCGGCTCCTTTGATCCGCTCCTGGTCTTCAGGGTCGTCCCTGGACGTCTCCGGGAAAAGATGGTTTTTTTTTTGATGCTGGATCGACTCGGAAGCGCCGGCGGCTGTGATTAACTTTTCAGTGCGTCTGCGGATCGAAGACGTTTCCGGCTCCAGATCAGATGAAGAAGAAAAACAAAACACGCTTTCATCTCCGAGAAGATCAGACCTTTGATGGTGGATCCAGGATCAGGTCCAGGATCAGGTCCATCAGGTCCAGGATCAGGTCCATCGGGAGACTTAGGATCTCCCGGCGGGTCTGACGGGATCTGAGGACCTTCTGGAGTTCATCCCGGTCCCTGATCCCGGGATGGACTCCAGATGTTTTCCACCATCAGCGGGGGGTCTCGCTCCACTGTTGCCATGGCGACCCAAACAACAGGTTTCTAAACCCTCGGGTTCACCGTCGGTCTGCGTTTGATGATGTCAACGAGAAAAAAAAAAAGCCTTTTTCTCCGAAATCTTCTCTTTTTTTTTCGTACGATCGTGCAGGAAGCGACAGTTGTGTTTCTGATGATGTCATCAACAGGAGACCACCCCCGACCCCCCCTCGTGCAATATTTGTGTTTCTCTCACTGATTGTTGTTTGGACGATAGAAACAAGGTTTGTACTCATGAAAACTGCACTTTCTGTTTGTGTATTAAAGCACTTCATGCGTGTTTCCTGTTGTGAGTCAAGAAACGTGTTTGTATTAAGAACTATTGTGTATTTACTTTATTTATTCTTACAAGTTCATTATTCTGTGGATATTATCACGATTGTGTTGTTAATGTAGACAATTCATGTTGTTTTATTTTTATTATACAAACACACACATCTACACACTCCTGCCATAACACACATTCCTGAAGACTGTCACACACACTATAGATAAAGTAGATACACACATATAGATACACATACTGTAAAGGCACACAACTCAACATATTTAGTGACGCACACAAATTATCAATGGTGCACGACACACGGACAACATGAACACAAGATCACGCACAGGTAAAAGATTTTACACACAAACACACACACACACTCATGACCTGGACACGGAAACACAATCTTATTCATCATTAACACACGTCCCTGAAGTGAGTCACTCCGCACACACACACACAAAATGAACTAGATACACACGTGTGTACACACAAATGTTGATCAAACACAATTACACATTTTATATGTTTCGGCACACACAATGCATACGCACACTCATGCACATGTAAATGCAGACGCACACACAAGCATAAACACACAAATATGCATGAATAACGCACAAACTTCAACATACAAAGAAATGATCAATGATACACAAAACACACACACAACAAAGAAACAAAATCACACACAGATAACAGACTTCACACACACACATACACACACACAACATGCACACATGTGTACACACAAACATGTTGATCAAACACAATTAAGTACTTTATGTGTTTCAACACACTCTGGTGTGCACATATTTACACGAATAACAAACACAAACTTTATGGTACACAACATCACACAAACATGAGGCACACAACTCAACACTTCCTGACACTTGCACACACATAAGATAATCTACAAACACACAATTGTACACACAAAAACGAACTTTCGCACATGTAAATGCAAACATACACATTTATATGCATGAATAACACACACAAACCTAATTTACACAACACTACACAAACACAACTCAATATTTGCGCAAAAGACAAGATAAATCAAATGTTCTGGTTATGAAACGTTTTTTATTCTTTTATTTTATTCCAAACATATTTTGTTTTAATTGTGTACAAAAGGACCAAAACCTTCTGCTGATCTCTTAATACTTTTGCTAATACTAACGAAAAATACTAAACGTTTATAACCTTAACAGGAAACGTGAGTAACCTTTAGACGTAGTTTTAGTTCGTAGGAGCTAAATTTAGCGTAAATATCTTGAACGATCATAAATGTTTACCCCGTTTTTGTAAGTTTTCTTGTAACTTCTGACGTCTTTCGTCGCCTTAGCTTAGCTTAAACGTTAGCATTAGCAAGTCAGTGTTAACAACGAGCAGCCTCGACGGCCGCCATCTTAGTGACGTAGATGAAGCTAAACGGAAACTTCGGAGCAGATACCGACTTAAATGTCTCGAGAAAACACTAATTTTACCACAAAACAACACAACAACAGTAATAACACAATGAGACGCAACTTAATAACTTGTTTCAATTGGTAAAAAATGTTGTCAAGTGTTAGCGACAAGTGTTAGCGACAAGTGTTAGCGGCAAGTGTTAGCGACAAGTGTTAGCGTCAAGTGTTAGCGACAAGTGTTAGCGGCAAGTGTTAGCGGCAAGTGTTAGCGACAAGTGTTAGCGTCAAGTGTTAGCGACAAGTGTTAGCGTCAAGTGTTAGCGTCAAATGTTAGCGTCAAGTGTTAGCGACAAGTGTTAGCGATAAGTGTTAGCGTCAAGTGTTAGCGTCAAGTGTTAGCGACAAGTGTTAGCGACAAGTGTTAGCGTCAAGTGTTAGCGTCAAGTGTTATCATTAACTGTTAGCGTCAAGTGTTAGCGTCAAATGTTAGCGACAAGTGTTAGCGTCAAGTGTTAGCCACAAGTGTTAGCGTCAAGTGTTAGCGACAAGTGGTAGCGACAAGTGTTAACGACAAGTGTTAGCCACAAGTGTTAGCGTCAAGTGTTAGCGACAAGTGGTAGCGACAAGTGTTAGCGACACTAGTGACACGTGTTAGCGTCAAGTGTTAGCGACAAGTGTTAGCGACAAGTGGTAGCGACAAGTGTTAGCGACAATTGTTAGCGACCAGTGTTAGCGACAAGTGGTAGCGACAAGTGTTAGCGACAAGTGTTAGCGGCAAGTGTTAGCGACAAGTGTTAGCGGCAAGTGTTAGCGACACATGCTAGTGACACGTGTTAGCGTCAAGTGTTAGCGACAAGTGTTAGCGACAAGTGTTAGCGTCAAGTGTTAGCGACAAGTGGTAGCGACAAGTGTTAGCGACAAGTGGTAGCGACAAGTGTTAGCGACAAGTGTTAGCGTCAAGTGTTAGCGACAAGTGGTAGCGACAAGTGTTAGCGACAAGTGGTAGCGACAAGTGGTAGCGACAAGTGTTAGCGACAAGTGTTAACGACAAGTGTTAGCGACACTAGTGACACGTGTTAGCGTCAAGTGTTAGCGACAAGTGTTAGCGACAAGTGGTAGCGACAAGTGTTAGCGACAATTGTTAGCGACCAGTGTTAGCGACAAGTGGTAGCGACAAGTGGTAGCGACAAGTGTTAGCGACAAGTGTTAGCGGCAAGTGTTAGCGACAAGTGTTAGCGGCAAGTGTTAGCGACACATGCTAGTGACACGTGTTAGCGTCAAGTGTTAGCGACAAGTGTTAGCGACAAGTGTTAGCGTCAAGTGTTAGCGTCAAGTGTTAGCAACAAGTGTTAGCGACAAGTGGTAGCGACAAGTGTTAGCGACAAGTGTTAGCGTCAAGTGTTAGCAACAAGTGGTAGCGACAAGTGTTAGCGACAAGTGGTAGCGACAAGTGGTAGCGACAAGTGTTAGCGACAAGTGTTAGCGACAAGTGTTAGTGTCAAGTGTTAGCGACAAGTGTTAGCGACAAGTGTTAGCGACAAGTGTTAGCGTCAAGTGTTAGCGTGAAGTGTTAGCGTCAAGTGTTAGTGACAAGTGTTAGCGTCAAATGTTAGCGACAAGTGTGAGCGTCAAATGTTAGCGACAAGTGTTAGCGTCAAGTGTTAGCCACAAGTGTTAGCGTCAAGTGTTAGCGACAAGTGGTAGTGACAAGTGTTAGCGACAAGTGTTAGCGACAAGCAATAGCGACCAGCGTTAGCGACCAGCGTTAGCGTCCAGCGTTAGCGTCAAGCGTTAGCGTCCAGCGTTAGCGTCCAGCGTTAGCGACAAGCGTTAGCGACAAGCGTTAGCGACAAGCGTTAGCGACAAGCGTTAGCGACAAGCGTTAGCGACAAGCGTTAGCGACAAGCGTTAGGTTCCAACAAAAGGTTACAATCAGTGTTAAAAAGTAGTACAAGAAGAAGTTGTCGAGTCATTTCCTGTAAGTGTGTAGCAGCAGAGTTTGATTTGACACAGTACTACACTGTCCACATTTGAGTACTACACAAGTAGGTGCACTGTCGTACAGTGTACTGTAAAGAAGTGCACTTAGAGACACAGCAACTGCACTTTCTCCTCAAGTCTCCTCCTGCTGGTCGAGCGACCTTGAGCGTAAACGAAAACAAAAATTCTATTAAACGGTTGGTTTATGATTCTCTCGGAGGTCACTGACCCGTGAAGGTCGTTCGTCATCGACACACAACAAACCGGGTTTGTGTTCAGAGTTTATGAAACGCCGGCGCCGCTCGTTTAGGCTTTAAATAAAGCCGGAGATTGCCTCGTGCATTATTCACGCTGTGCTGTGCGGGCGAGCCGGCGCCGCCGCCGAGTCGCAGGTGAAGAGTTTTCAAAGAAGAAGAAGAAGAAACGAATAAATGTTGTGCTGACCGACAAACCGGCGCCGTGATCCGAGCCGACGGCGGCAGAAATTGAACGTTGTGTGTAATTTATCGTCGCCGGCGAAGATTCTTCGCCTCCGGGAGCGAAGCCACTTCCTGTGAGTTAATGGTGGGTCCGGAGCACGAGGGGCTCGCGGCGCCGCTAATAGGCTGACAACACAAACACACACACACACACTCATTCATCATTAACACTCATCCCTGAAGACAGTCGCACAAACTAAAGATGCTGTAGATACACACACAAATGTTGATCAAACACAACTGCTTACTTTGTGTGTTTTCACTCTCACACATGTAAATGCAGACACACACAATTTTCTTTAAACAAACACATATGCACTATGACTCACACACACAAACTTCAGGTGCACAACTCAACATTTACTGACGCACACAAATCATCAATGCTACACAACACATGGACAACGTGAACGCAAGGTCACGCACGGATAAAAGATTCTACACACAAACACACACTCATGACCTGGACACGGAAACACAATCTTATTCATCATTAACACAAGTCCCAGAAGTGAGTCGCACACACACATACAAAATGAATTAGATACACACACGTGTACACACAAATATGATCAAACACAATTAAACATTTTATGTTTCCACACACACAATGCACACTCATGCACATGTAAATGCGGACACACACACATGCTTATACACACAAATATGCATGAATAACGCACACAAACACAACTTAACATACAAACAAATGATCAATGCTACACAACACACACACAAAATCACAAACAGATACGAGACATTACACACACACGCACTCACATACACACACACAACATGCACACAAGATCACATATGGATAAGAGACTTTACACACGCACACACACACACACATACACACACACAAGATCACACAATGATAAGAGACTTTACACACACACACATACACACACACAACATGCCTACAAGATCACACAGTGATATGAGATTACACACACATACACACACACAAAACATGCACACAAGATCAAACACAGATAAGAGACTCTACATACACACACACACACAACATGCACACACACACACACAACATGCAGACACACACACACACAACATGCACACACACAAACAAAACATGCATACAAGATCACGCACAGATAAGAGACTCTACACACACACACACACACACACACACACACACCAGCAGGGCTTCACTATCGACCCGGACTCTCTGCTTCGCCACCATCAGACCTGGCGAGTCGATAGCAGAAGTTGTTCAAGCAGAGAGTTTGTTCTGGAGTCGGATCTAAACCTCTGGACAGCAGCGACATCAACGAGACGCAACATGACCTTCAGACCATCGTCGGCTCGATGACACGCAAGACCAGGAAGATTCAACGATCACCGATGACGTGATGTCAAAGTATTTATCATTGAAAATGTATTTTAGTTGTTAAACTTTCTTTCTTTCTTTTAATTGGCCCCTTTTTTTGTCTACTTCCTGTTCATTCAACCTTCCACTACTTCCTGTTCATTCAACCTTCCACTACTTCCTGTTCATTCAACCTTCCACTACTTCCTGTTTCTTCAACCTTCCACTACTTCCTGTTCATTCAGCCTTCCACTACTTCCTGTTCATTCAACCTTCCACTACTTCCTGTTTCTTCAACCTTCCACTACTTCCTGTTCATTCAGCCTTCCACTACTTCCTGTTCATTCAACCTTCCACTACTTCCTGTTTCTTCAACCTTCCACTACTTCCTGTTCATTCAGCCTTCAACTACTTCCTGTTCATTCAACCTTCCACTACTTCCTGTTCATTCAGCCTTCCACTACTTCCTGTTTCTTCAACCTTCCACTACTTCCTGTTCATTCAACCTTCCACTACTTCCTGTTCATTCAGCCTTCCACTACTTCCTGTTTCTTCAACCTTCCACTACTTCCTGTTCATTCAGCCTTCCACTACTTCCTGTTCATTCAACCTTCCACTACTTCCTGTTCATTCAACCTTCCACTACTTCCTGTTTCTTCAACCTTCCACTACTTCCTGTTCATTCAGCCTTCCACTACTTCCTGTTCATTCAACCTTCCACTACTTCCTGTTTCTTCAACCTTCCACTACTTCCTGTTCATTCAGCCTTCAACTACTTCCTGTTCATTCAACCTTCCACTACTTCCTGTTCATTCAGCCTTCCACTACTTCCTGTTTCTTCAACCTTCCACTACTTCCTGTTCATTCAACCTTCCACTACTTCCTGTTCATTCAACCTTCCACTACTTCCTGTTCATTCAACCTTCCACTACTTCCTGTTCATTCAGCCTTCAACTACTTCCTGTTCATTCAACCTTCCACTACTTCCTGTTCATTCAACCTTACACTACTTCCTGTTCATTCAGCCTTCAACTACTTCCTGTTCATTCAACCTTTCACTACTTCCTGTTCATTCAACCTTACACTACTTCCTGTTCATTCAACCTTTCACTACTTCCTGTTCATTCAACCTTACACTACTTCCTGTTCATTCAGCTTTCAACTACTTCCTTTTCATTCAACCTTCCACTACTTCCTGTTCATTCAACCTTCCACTACTTCCTGTTCATTCAACCTTCCACTACTTCCTGTTCATTCAGCCTTCAACTACTTCCTTTTCATTCAACCTTCCACTACTTCCTGTTCATTCAACCTTCCACTACTTCCTGTTCATTCAACCTTCCACTACTTCCTGGTTATTCAACCTTCCACTACTTCCTGTTCATCCAACCTTCCACTACTTCCTGGTTATTCAACCTTCCACTACTTCCTGTTCATTCAACCTTCCACTAATTCCTGGTTATTCAACCTTCCACTACTTCCTGTTCATTCAACCTTCCACTACTTCCTGGTTATTCAACCTTCCACTACTTCCTGTTCATCCAACCTTCCACTACTTCCTGGTTATTCAACCTTCCACTACTTCCTGTTCATTCAACCTTCCACTACTTCCTGTTCATTCAACCTTCCACTACTTCCTGTTCATTCAACCTTCCACTACTTCCTGGTTATTCAACCTTCCACTACTTCCTGTTCATTCAACCTTCCACTACTTCCTGGTTATTCAACCTTCCACTACTTCCTGTTCATTCAACCTTCCACTACTTCCTGGTTATTCAACCTTCCACTACTTCCTGTTCATCCAACCTTCCCCTACTTCCTGTTCATTCAACCTTCCACTACTTCCTGGTTATTCAACCTTCCACTACTTCCTGTTCATTCAACCTTCCACTACTTCCTGTTCATTCATCCTTCCACTACTTCCTGTTCATTCAACCTTCAACTACTTCCTGTTCATTCATCCTTCAACTACTTCCTGTTCATTCAACTTTCAACTACATCCTGTTCAT
Source organism: Callionymus lyra (assembly GCF_982586985.1). Classification (NCBI taxonomy): domain Eukaryota; kingdom Metazoa; phylum Chordata; class Actinopteri; order Syngnathiformes; family Callionymidae; genus Callionymus; species Callionymus lyra. The sequence continues at coordinate 2,620,514 of NC_141832.1, read as the reverse complement.
TCAACCTTCAACTACTTCCTGTTCATTCAACTTTCACCTACTTCCTGTTCATTCAACTTTCAACTACTTCCTGTTCATTCAACCTTCCACTACTTCCTGTTCATTCAACCTTTAACTACTTCATGTTCATTCATCCTTCCACTACTTCCTGTTCATTCAACCTTCCACTACTTCCTGTTCATTCAACCTTACACTACTTCCTGTTCATTCAACCTTTAACTACTTCATGTTCATTCAACCTTACACTACTTCCTGTTCATTCCGTTTTCAACTACTTCCTGTTCATTCAGCCTTCCCCTACTTCCTGTTAGTTCAACCTTCCACTACTTCCTGTTCATTCAGCCTTCAACTACTTCCTGTTCATTCAACCTTCCACTACTTCCTGTTCATTCAACCTTCCACTACTTCCTGTTCATTCAACCTTCAACTACTTCCTGTTCATTCAACCTTCCACTACTTCCTGTTCATTCAACCTTCCACTACTTCCTGTTCATTCAACCTTCCACTACTTCCTGTTCATTCAACCTTCCACTACTTCCTGTTCATTCAACCTTCCACTACTTCCTGTTCATTCAACCTTTAACTACTTCCTGTTCATTCAGCCTTCAACTACTTCATGTTCATTAAACCTTCCACTACTTCCTGTTCATTCAACCTTCCACTACTTCCTGTTCATTCAACCTTCTACTACTTCCTGTTCATTCAACCTTCCACTACTTCCTGTTCATTCAACCTTTAACTACTTCATGTTCATTCAACCTTCCACTACTTCCTGTTCATTCAGCCTTCAACTACTTCCTGTTCATTTGACCTTCCACTAATTCCTGTTCATTCAGCCTTCAACTACTTCCTGTTCATTCAACCTTCAACTACTTCCTGTTCATTTGACCTTCCACTACTTCCTGTTCATTCAACCTTTAACTACTTCATGTTCATTCAGCCTTCAACTACTTCCTGTTCATTCAGCCTTCAACTACTTCCTGTTCATTTGACCTTCCACTAATTCCTGTTCATTCAGCCTTCCCCTACTTCCTGTTCATTCAACCTTCCACTACTTCCTGTTCATTCAGCCTTCAACTACTTCCTGTTCATTCAACCTTCCACTACTTCCTGTTCATTCAACCTTCCCATACTTCCTGTTCATTCAACTTTCAACTACTTCCTGTTCATTCAACCTTCCACTACTTCCTGTTCATTCAACCTTCCACTACTTCCTGTTCATTCAACCTTCCACTACTTCCTGTTCATTCAACTTTCAACTACTTCCTGTTCATTCAACCTTCCACTACTTCCTGTTCATTCAACCTTCCACTACTTCCTGTTCATTCAACTTTCAACTACTTCCTGTTCATTCAACCTTCCCCTACTTCCTGTTCATTCAACCTTCCACTACTTCCTGTTCATTCAACCTTCAACTATTTCCTGTTCATTCAGTCTTCCACTACTTCCTGTTCATTCAACCTTCAACTACTTCCTGTTCATTCAACCTTCCCCTACTTCCTGTTCATTCAACCTTCCCCTACTTCCTGTTCCGGCAACATTCCACTACTTCCTGTTGCAGTGTAATTGTGATGGTTCATCGTCCACATGTTCACTTCCTGTTTTCAGCGTTAATTGGTTAAATCATTTTTGGGCATCACAAGGCATCTTCCTGTTATGGTGACAAACGGGCACTTCCTGTTTGGGCGACTCTCGACTTCTTTACGTTACAGTAAGTGCATTAACTTCCTGTTCATTTGATTATATTCTGTTTGGGGCGAGACTGGGCTACTTCCTGTTCTGGTAACATTCAGCTTCTTCTACTACTTCGTTAACATGCATTACATGTTTGGGAAATAATTGGTTAAATTATTTTTGGGCGCACAAGGCTACTCCCTGTAATGGCCAAATACGAGTACTTCCTGTTCTGGAGACTCTCGACTTCTTCTTGTTCCTGTGACATTCACCGACTTCGTGTTCCGGCAACATACTGCTACTTCCTTATCGGCCGTTTTAAGTTAACTTCCTGTTTGGGTGGTATTTGGTTATATTCTATCGGGGCGTCACAGGGCTACTTCCAGTTACAGCGCACAAACCAGTCCCTGTGTGGGCGACTATCGACTCCTAACTGTTCCGGTGAAGTCCAGCTGAAAACAGCGCTACCTGTGTAGCGGGGGAGTCTCTACTTCTTCCTGTTACGATGACATTCGGCAACTTCCTGTTACGACGACATTTGGCGACTTGGTGTTACGGCGACTTCCTGCTAATTTGTTATCGGGTGTTTGACGTTAACTCACAGTTCAGCTTGTAGTCGATTGTATGCCGTTTTGGGCGAGACTGGGCTACTTCCTGTTTGGGCAAGAATCGGGCGTATCAACTGCAACGACGTATCCCAAGGCAACGAAAGGCGCCGGCACCAGAGAGAAGGACTTACAAGGTGTTCGAGTCCGGGACTCCGATATCTGGGAGCCTTAATTCCCTCAATGTCCTGATCACAGAAGGCCTCGTGGTTCTGTGTCGGACTCGGGTCAAGACTGTTTATGGGTTCAAGGCCGGCGTCTGCTGAGGGACCGAAGAATCTTCTTCCCCGTCAAAGCGATGGTTTATTCGGTAAGCGGGTCATAACGGCCGCCGAAGATCTTTATCATGCAAAGTGGCGTCCTGATTGTGTTCCCCCCGCCACGGGCCCCGGACCCCGGCGCTCTCGTCCGGCGCCGTCAGCGTCGGCGCTGGCAGCTCCATTTTCCGCGGCTCACAGTTGATTATAAGGAAGTGTTTGCCGAGGCGGCGTGAATTATTCATGAGTGTTTCCTGCCAGTGTCTGCGGCGAGTGTCACCATGAATCTCAACGACGCCCCTCAGACGCTCCACCAGAGGCGCTGACCTCGGCCGGACGAACCCGTCCCATTAAAAGGATTTCCTCTTATCTCGGGAAGTGGCTCCAGTGGAGCATCGGCGTCGGCGTCGTAGATACCGTCGGCGTCCGAAGCTCCAGCAGGTTCTGAGCGTGAAGATCGGAAAGTCGTGAAAATCTGACGGTTCAACACAAACCGACCTTCTCCCGCACTCGATGACATCATCAAGGCGCGACTGTCGTAGACTCACAGAGAAAACAAAATGTATCAAAATATTTATTTTTTTTAACAACAAAACTACTACTTCCTGTTAAGAACCAAAGTCATTTCCAACATAAAAGTACATTTGAAAAAGGCAAAGAAAACTTTTTTTTGATGGAAATTTTTTCATCTGCAATCAATGTATTAGAAAACTTTAGTTCAGAAAAAAACAATGTTTTGAATCCGGAAAAAAAAAGCGTAAAAAGATTGAAATACACAAAAACGTTTTTGAAACCAGATCAAAATTTTAACTTAATGTTCAGTAAATAATAACCCACTAACTACTTCCTGTTTTTATTATTTTTGCTACTTTATATAAAAAAATATTATTTTTTAATGTAAAAATGTAATGTTTTAAATTATTATTTTACACAAAATTATGTGTGTAAAAAAAAAAATGTCATAGAAAAATACCTGGTAAAAGTTTATGAGTTAATGTTCAGCAGATTTAACTACTTCCTGTTGGGAATATTTTTGCTACTTTATAAAAGAAACTTTTTGAAACTGAAAAAAGAAAATTACAAGAAAGAAAATGTACTTAATCTGTGATTTAAAAAACATAAAAACTTGTTGGAATTTGAAAAAGAAAAGGTGAAATAAATACAATCCAAAAAAAAAATCCTACAAAAATACAATTTACAAACTTGAAAAAAAAATTCAATAGATAATAACACATTAAATACTTCCTGTTATTAATATTTGGCAACTTTATCAAACATTAAATTATTGTTATTTAACAGAAAATAAAGAGAAATTAAAACAAATCGTATTAATTGTGATTTTCAAAAAGGGTAAAAAAAAATCCAAAAAAAACCTGGTAAAAAGTTGACGAGTTAATGTTCAGCAGATATTAACCTGTTAACTACTTCCTGTTTGGAATCTTTTTGATACTATATCAAACAAATGAACTTTGTGAAACTGAAAAAACAACATTTTAAAAGGTTTTGAAACAAATAAAGTTTTGAGTCAAACCCAAAACTACAACAGTGTCAAACGAGACTCGAGGTTGTTCTGGTCGTTGGTTCGACTTCCTTGGAAGAACGTTGAAGCATCAGAGGTCAAACCCTCCATCCATCAGCATCCATACTGCTCTGGTCGCCAAGGAAACCGCATCATCATAGCAACAGACTCCTGGTCATGTGACTTGTTGCTGCACGAACGCAGGAAAAAAGTCTTTTTTTTATCCTTTTATTTCATCTTCAACTTTTTGTTTATGTTCACGTATTTAGTTATTTTTTTCATGAATAAACGTGATTGGAATAAAATGAGTGTGTGTGTGTGCGTGTAGGTGTGTGTGAGTGTGTGTGTTTGTGCCTGTGTGTAGGTGTGTGTGAGTGTGTGTGTTTGTGCGTGTGTTTGTGTGTTTGTGTGTGCGTGTGTGTTTTTTGTCTGTGTGTGTGTGCGTGTCTGTGTGTGTGTGTGTGTGTGTGTGTGTGTGTGTGTGTGTGTGTGTGTGTGTGTGTGTGTGTGTGTGTGTGTGTGTCTGTGTGTGTGTGTGTGTGTGTGTGTGTGTGTCTGTGTGTGTGTGTGTGTGTGTGTGTGTCTGTGTGTGTGTGTGTGTGTGTGTGTGTGTGTGTGTGTGTGTGTGTGTGTGTGTGTGTGTGTGTGTCGGGGTGTGTGTGTGTGTGTGTGTGTGTGTGTGTGTGTGTCTGTGTGTGTGTGTGTGTGTGTGTGTGTGTGTCTGTGTGTGTGTGTGTGTGTGTGTGTGTGTGTGTGTGTGTGTGTGTAGATGTAGATGTGTGTGTGTCTGACTTACGACTTCATTTAAGCGGCTGGTCTTCAGGGAACTACAGACTCGTCAGCAGAAACGTAAGAACAAACATCAGGAAGTTCGTCGTCTGGGACTCATTTGGAAGAATTACGTCATTAGTTTCATCTCCATTTGTGTGTGTGTGTGTGTGTGTGTGTGTGTGTGTGTGTGTGTGTGTGTGTGTGTGTGCATGTGTGTGTGTTATCAACTGTTAGTGTGATAAAGTGTGTGTGATTGTGTGTTTGTTATTGTGTTTGTGTTAAAATGTGTGCGTGTGTTATAACGTGTGCGTGATCGTGAGTGCGTGTGTGTGTGTTTTTGTGATCATGTGTGCGTGTTTGTGTGTCCTCGTGTTTGTGTGTGTATGTGTGCGTGTGTTGGCTCAAGTATGTGTAATCCAGTTTGTATGTGTGTCTGTCCAGATTTGCGTGTGTTAAATTGTGTTCCAGTGTGTATGTTTCATTAGAAATACATTTAAACGTGAGTTACTCCAGAACTCTTGACGTCACTCCTCGTCCTTCATACGTCATCATCACAGCAATGACTTCTTGTAAAAGAAATGAAACCATGCGCTGATGCCGCCCTCTGCCGGCTCAAGCGGGAGCTACATCAGTCGAGATGACGTCGATGAACATGTTTTTCCACCAAAGGATGACAGACACATGTGACGTCAGAGTCGCTTAATGGACGAGTCGAGTAACAGCACTTAGAGCTGTGACGTCATGACGCAGCCATTATCAGCCTCGATAAGTACAAAGTTTCATGTCAGTAGTAATATCACTGTAAGTACTCAAGTACTTGACTTGTCACTTGTCACTTTTATTTGAGTCATAAAAGTCATATTCAAAGTAGCAGTTGTTTGTATTAATAGTTATATATACATAAATAAATATACTAAATATACACAAACACTATGTGTGTCAGTTAAGAAGAGTCAGTTGTGTGTCAGTTAAGATTAGTCAGTTGTGTGTTAGTTAAGATGAGTCAGTTGTGTGTTAGTTAAGGTGAGTCAGTTGTGTGTCAGTTAAGATTATTCAGTTGTGTGTCAGTTAAGATTAGTCAGTTGTGTGTCAGTTAAGATTAGTCAGTTGTGTGTTAGTTAAGGTGAGTCAGTTGTGTGTCAGTTAAGATTATTCAGTTGTGTGTCAGTTAAGGTGAGTCAGTTGTGTGTCAGTTAAGATTATTCAGTTGTGTGTCGGTTAAGATTAGTCAGTTGTGTGTCAGTTAAGATTAGTCAGTTGTGTGTTAGTTAAGGTGAGTCAGTTGTGTGTCAGTTAAGATTATTCAGTTGTGTGTCAGTTGTGTGTCAGTTAAGGTGAGTCAGTTGTGAGTCAGTTAAGATTATTCAGTTGTGTGTCAGTTAAGATTAGTCAGTTGTGTGTCAGTTAAGATTAGTCAGTTGTGTGTCAGTTAAGGTGAGTCAGTTGTTTGTCAGTTAAGATTATTCAGTTGTGTGTTAGTTAAGATGAGTCAGTTGTGTGTCAGTTAAGGTGAGTCAGTTGTGTGTCAGTTAAGATTATTCAGTTGTGTGTCAGTTAAGGTGAGTCAGTTGTGTGTCAGTTAAGGTGAGTCAGTTGTGTGTTAGTTAAGGTGAGTCAGTTGTGTGTCAGTTAAGATGAGTCAGTTGTGTGTCAGTTAAGATGAGTCAGTTGTGTGTCAGTTAAGATTAGTCAGTTGTGTGTTAGTTAAGATGAGTCAGTTGTGTGTTACTTAAGGTGAGTCAGTTGTGTGTCAGTTAAGATGAGTCAGTTGTGTGTCAGTTAAGATTAGTCAGTTGTGTGTCAGTTAAGATGAGTCAGTTGTGTGTTAGTTAAGATGAGTCAGTTGTGTGTCAGTTAAGATGAGTCAGTTGTGTGTCAGTTAAGGTGAGTAAGTTGTGTGTCAGTTAAGATTAGTCAGTTGTGTTTCAGTTAAGATGAGTCAGTTGTGTGTCAGTTAAGATGAGTCAGTTGTGTGTCAGTTAAGATGAGTCAGTTGTGTGTCAGTTAAGATTAGTCAGTTGTGTGTTAGTTAAGATGAGTCAGTTGTGTGTTAGTTAAGGTGAGTCAGTTGTGTGTCAGTTAAGATGAGTCAGTTGTGTGTCAGTTAAGATTAGTCAGTTGTGTGTCAGTTAAGGTGAGTCAGTTGTGTGTCAGTTAAGATTATTCAGTTGTGTGTTAGTTAAGATGAGTCAGTTGTGTGTCAGTTAAGGTGAGTCAGTTGTGTGTCAGTTAAGATTATTCAGTTGTGTGTCAGTTAAGGTGAGTCAGTTGTGTGTCAGTTAAGGTGAGTCAGTTGTGTGTCAGTTAAGATTATTCAGTTGTGTGTTAGTTAAGATTAGTCAGTTGTGTGTCAGTTAAGGTGAGTCAGTTGTGTGTCAGTTAAGGTGAGTAAGTTGTGTGTCAGTTAAGATTAGTCAGTTGTGTTTCAGTTAAGATGAGTCAGTTGTGTGTCAGTTAAGATGAGTCAGTTGTGTGTCAGTTAAGATGAGTCAGTTGTGTGTCAGTTAAGATTAGTCAGTTGTGTGTTAGTTAAGATGATTCAGTTGTGTGTCAGTTAAGAAGAGTCAGTTGTGTGTCAGTTAAGATGAGTCAGTTGTGTGTCAGTTAAGATTAGTCAGTTGTGTGTTAGTTAAGATGAGTCAGTTGTGTGTTAGTTAAGGTGAGTCAGTTGTGTGTCAGTTAAGATGAGTCAGTTGTGTGTCAGTTAAGATTAGTCAGTTGTGTGTTAGTTAAGATGAGTCAGTTGTGTGTTAGTTAAGGTGAGTCAGTTGTGTGTCAGTTAAGATTATTCAGTTGTGTGTCAGTTAAGGTGAGTCAGTTGTGTGTCAGTTAAGGTGAGTCAGTTGTGTGTCAGTTAAGATTAGTCAGTTGTGTGTCAGTTAAGATGAGTCAGTTGTGTGTTAGTTAAGATGAGTCAGTTGTGTGTCAGTTAAGATTAGTCAGTTGTGTGTCAGTTAAGATGAGTCAGTTGTGTGTCAGTTAAGGTGAGTAAGTTGTGTGTCAGTTAAGATTAGTCAGTTGTGTGTCAGTTAAGATGAGTCAGTTGTGTGTCAGTTAAGATCAGTCAATTAAGATTAGTCAGTTGTTTGTCAGTTAATATTAGTCAGTTGTATGTCAGTTAAGATGAGTCAGTTGTGTGTCAGTTAAGATCATATGTCAGTTGTGGGTCAGTTATGTTAGTCATATGTCAGTTGTGAGTTTGCTGTGTTAATCATATGTCAGTCGTTCGTCAGTTTTGTTTGTCATATGTCAGTCGTGCGTCAGTTGTGTTAGCCATATGTCAGTTGTGGGTCAGTTGTGTTAGTCATATGTCAGTCGTGCATCAGTTTTGTTAGTCATATGTCGGTCGTGGGTCAGTTGTGTTAGTCATATGTCAGTCGTGCGTGAGTTGTGTTAGTCATATGTCAGTTGTGGGTCAGCTGTGTTAGTCATATGTCAGTTGTGAGTCGGTTGAAAATCTGCTGCATTAATTATGTCAGTTGTGTTTTAGTTTGGTCAGTAGTGTGTCATTCTGTTTAGCTATGTGTAAGCTGTTTTTCAGTTGTGTAAGTCATATGTCAGTTGTTTACCTGGCTTGAGTCATTTGCCCTGTGTTCATAATCATATCAGCAGTTGTGTGTCAGTTGTACATAGGTTACATCAGTTCATGTCAGTTGTGGGTCAGTTGCATTAGTGGTGTGTCACTTGTAAGTCAGTTGTGAGTCAGTTACTATAGTTGTGTGTCAGTTGCAAAAATTTTGGCTGGTCAGTTGTACGTCAGCAACTGTAGTGGTCAGTTGTGAGTCAGTTACTATAGTTGTGTGTCAGTTGCGAAAGTTTGGACTGGTCCGTTGTGCTTCATTAACTGTAGTGGTCAGTTGTGAGTCAGTTACTTTAGTTGTGTGTCAGTTGCGAAAGTTTGGAGTGGTCAGTTGTGAGTCACACAGACGCCACAGTGAGTGTCAGTTGTGCGTCAGTGACGAAACTCTCACGATCAACGGAAGATCAACAACAGAGACCCGTCTGGTAAAACTGACCCTCAGTGCTGATAATTCGTTTTCCCTCCTCAGCAGCCGAGGCTCAGGTTTCATCTGCATCAACGGCCGGATCCTCCCGAAGCGTCTCGAGCTGTTTAACCAGCGTCTCCGTGACGGAGCAGGTTTTGACACGTGAAGCTTCCATGACTCGAGAAACTCTGGACTCCATGGATTGAGTTTGAACATCATTTTAAAATCATAAACTCATTCAATGTGTTAAATAATTCAATGTCAGTTAGTAATGTATATTTGTAGAAAACTTTAATGTACACAAATATTCAGGAGCAACCAGTGAGAACCAATCCATCGTGGATCATTGTGTGTCATTTGTGTTGATTTTGTGACAGTTGTGTTTCTTCTGTGTCAGTTGCGTTAGTTGTCTGTAACTAGTGTTAGTTTTGAGTCAGTTAGTTGCATGTCAGTTGCGTTACTTCTGTGTCAGTTAACTTGTGTTTGTTGTATTAGTAGTGAGTCAGTTTTGTTAGTTGTGTGTCAGTCGCTTTAGTTGCGTGTCAGTCGCGTTGGTTGTTTGTCAGTAACATTAATTGTGTGTCAGTTAATTAGTTGGGTGTCAACTGTGTTACTTCTGTGTCAGTTGAGTTAGTTGCATGTCAGTTGTGAGTTAGTTTTGTTAGTCATTTGCATTAGTTGTGAGTCAGTTGTGAGTCAGTTGTGTTAGTTGTGAGTCAGTTTTGTTAGTTGTGAGTCAGTTTTGTTAGTTGTTAGTCTGTTTTGTTAGTTGTTAGTCAGTTTTGTTAGTTGTGAGTCAGTTTTGTTAGTTGTTAGTCAGTTTTGTTAGTTGTGAGTCTGTTTTGTTAGTTGTTAGTCAGTTTTGTTAGTTGTGAGTCTGTTTTGTTAGTTGTGAGTCTGTTTTGTTAGTTGTTAGTCAGTTTTGTTAGTTGTGAGTCAGTTTTGTTAGTTGTTAGTCTGTTTTTTTAGTTGTGAGTCAGTTTTGTTAGTTGTGAGTCAGTTTTGTTAGTTGTTAGTCTGTTTTGTTAGTTGTGAGTCAGTTTTGTTAGTTGTTAGTCTGTTTGTTAGTTGTTAGTCAGTTTTGTTAGTTGTGAGTCAGTTTTGTTAGTTGTAAGTCTGTTTTGTTAGTTGTTAGTCTGTTTTGTTAGTTGTTAGTCTGTTTTGTTAGTTGTGAGTCAGTTTTGTTAGTTGTTAGTCTGTTTTGTTAGTCAGTTTTGTTAGTTGTGAGGCAGTTTTGTTAGTTGTTAGTCTGTTTTGTTAGTTTTTAGTCAGTTTTGTTAGTTGTGAGTCAGTTTTGTTAGTTGTTTGTCAGTTCTGTTAGTTGTGAGTCAGTTTTGTTAGTTGTGAGTCAGTTTTGTTAGCTGTTAGTCTGTTTTGTTAGTTGTGAGTCAATTTTGTTAGTTGTGAGACAGTTGTGTTAGTTGTGAGTCAGTTTTGTTAGTTGTGAGTCTGTTTTGTTAGTTGTGAGTCTGTTTTGTTAGTTGTGAGTCAGTTTTGTTAGTTGTGAGTCAGTTTTGTTAGTTGTTAGTCTGTTTTGTTAGTCTGTTTTGTTAGTTGTGAGGCAGTTTTGTTAGTTGTTAGTCTGTTTTGTTAGTTGTTAGTCAGTTTTGTTAGTTGTGAGTCAGTTTTGTTAGTTGTTAGTCAGTTTTGTTAGTTGTGAGTCAGTTTTGTTAGTTGTGAGTCAGTTTTGTTAGTTGTGAGTCAATTTTGTTAGTTGTGAGTCTGTTTTGTTAGTTGTGAGTCTGTTTTGTTAGTTGTGAGTCAGTTTTGTTAGTTGTTAGTCAGTTTTGTTAGTTGTGAGTCTGTTTTGTTAGTTGTTAGTCTGTTTTGTTAGTTGTGAGTCAGTTTTGTTAGTTGTTAGTCAGTTTTGTTAGTTGTGAGTCTGTTTTATTAGTTGTGAGACAGTTGTGTTAGTTGTTAGTCAGTTTTGTTAGTTGTTAGTCAGTTTTGTTAGTTGTTAGTCTGTTTTGTTAGTTGTGAGTCTGTTTTGTTAGTTGTTAGTCAGTTTTGTTAGTTGTTAGTCTGTTTTGTTAGTTGTTAGTCAGTTTTGTTAGTTGTGAGTCTGTTTTATTAGTTGTGAGACAGTTGTGTTAGTTGTTAGTCAGTTTTGTTAGTTGTTAGTCAGTTTTGTTAGTTGTTAGTCTGTTTTGTTAGTTGTTAGTCTGTTTTGTTAGTTGTGAGTCAGTTTTGTTAGTTGTTAGTCAGTTTTGTTAGTTGTGAGTCTGTTTTGTTAGTTGTTAGTCTGTTTTGTTAGTTGTGAGTCAGTTTTGTTAGTTGTTAGTCAGTTTTGTTAGTTGTGAGTCTGTTTTATTAGTTGTGAGACAGTTGTGTTAGTTGTTAGTCAGTTTTGTTAGTTGTTAGTCAGTTTTGTTAGTTGTTAGTCTGTTTTGTTAGTTGTGAGTCAGTTTTGTTAGTTGTGAGCCAGTTTTGTTAGTTGTGAGTCAGTTTTGTTAGTTGTTAGTCTGTTTTGTTAGTTGTGAGTCTGTTTTGTTAGTTGTTAGTCTGTTTTGTTAGTTGTTAGTCAGTTTTGTTAGTTGTTAGTCAGTTTTGTTAGTTGTGAGTCAGTTTTGTTAGTTGTGAGTCTGTTTTGTTAGTTGTGAGTCAGTTTTGTTAGTTGTGAGTCTGTTTTGTTAGTTGTGAGTCAGTTTTGTTAGTTGTGAGTCTGTTTTGTTAGTTGTGAGTCTGTTTTGTTAGTTGTCTGGTGAGGACTTTGAAAAAAGTCGTCTCAACTCGACTCACGTTTCATGGACTTTTCTGCCCAAAAAGCAACGACTTCCTGCTTCTTCTGGTTTAATGACTTCACTGATGGACTCGAAAGCCTCGTCGGTCGCGCCGGTCGATACGGTGCCGACGGGCGGCCATGTTGGAAACTCTGATCGCGGCGCAGAAGAAGAATGTGTTGTGGTCGAGGCGTGCTGTGCGAGCGAGCAGACGAGGCCTGAGTGGTTCTGGTGCGGAGGGTCCCGGGGGAGCCGGGCCGGTGGAGGGGGGGCGGCTGGAGGGGCGGCTGGAGGGGCGGCTGGAGGGACGGCAGGAGGGTCAGAGGAGTCTGGAGCTCGGGACGACTGCAGCGTTTCCTCCATGACGGGAAGATCCTGATCCTGATCCTGGTCCTGATCCTGATCCTGATCCTGATCCAGGTCTGAGGTACGACTTGATTGACAGCTTGTTGTTTTTTGTCATAGTTGTCGTCACGTGTCGCTCGACAAACGCACACACCTTCGACACACATTGTTCACTTCACTTAACGTAAACACACACTTTTTTATGCACACGATCACAATGAGCTCACAGACACACACACTCACTTACTGACACGCACTCATATTTATGTGTTGTGTGTCAGTTTTTTCTGTCAATAGCTCTACACACACACTTTTTTAAACACACACATAATAACAACGAGGTTGTGTGTCAGTCATGTCTTTTTTTTGTCTGTTGTGTGTCGGTTGTGCTAGTCATGCAGCATTGGTTGTGTGTGACTTGTGTAGTTGTTCATCAATACACATTTATATTTTAAATAAACGTAAACATGGACTTTTTCTACACACACATTATCACAATGATACACAAACACTGATACTTTTACTGACGTACACACACACTTATAAAAAGTGTAGTGTCTCAGTTGTGTGTCACTGGCATTATTGTGCATTAGTTGCGTTTCAGTTGAGTTAGTTGTGTGTCCGTTTTTTGTCACATTTGTAGTTCACCTAAATGTAAACATACACTTTTTTATACACATACACAATCAAAATTGTCTCACAGATACACACACTGATGAGTTTACGAATGTATGTTGAGTGTGTGTCCGTTATGTGTTTTCTGTGTCAATTGTGTGTCAGTTGTACGCTACTTGCATGAATTGTGTGTTAGTTTTCTGTCAATAACCGTTTTCATTTGGACTAAATGTAAACACACAATTTTTTATACACACACGACCTCACAACAACCTCACAAATAAATACACTTTTACTGATGTACACACTAATAAAACAATGTTAGTGTTTGTTGTGTATCAGTTGTGTGTCATTTGGATTAGTTGCCTTTAATTTATGTGAGTTTTTTGTCAATAAATATTTTTATTTTTAATAAATGTATACGTACACTTTTTTATACACATACTATCAAAATTATCTCACAAATACACACTCTGATACACACACATACACACACTAATGATACCAATGACAACACAACAACACAGACACACCCAGACTCACTCAAACACACATGTTGACATACAAACACAAGACGATTTGAAGGTGTACACATTCAACAACACACTTTCACACACAAACACTTACGAATGTTACAATAGACACGTCTACACTCACTGACCTACACACAGGGAGACACACACCTACTGACAACAACACAAACACACATTCAACAACACACTTTCACACACAAACACTCACGAATGTTACATTAGACACATCTACACTCACTGACCATCACACAGGGAGACACACACCTACTGTCATCAACACAAACACACATTCAACATCAACACACATCTGTTCCCACACCAGTAAACACACACACATGTGCATAACCACAGGCAGACACACACCAATCATGTACACACACTGACACACACTCATTAACGCAGACCCACAGAAGTAAAGACACACATTTGCACACAAACAGGAAGATACACACCAATTGTGGACACACACTAATGAACACTCATCTGCTCACACAATCACTCAGAGATGTAAAGATACACACATGCACACTGACACACACCTACAGTCATCAACACACACACCAACACAGACACTTGTCAACACACACATGCACACACACAAACCCTCACAAAAGTAAGGACACACTTATACATGTCCAGACAAATGAAGGCAGACACACACCTACTGTCACGGACACACACTCTCATACACACTTTTCAGCGCACACACTCGTTAAATGTCCAAACACACACCTACTGTCACGACACACACACACACACACACCGACACAGACACTTGTCAACACACACATACACACACACAAACCCTCACAAAAGTTAAGACACCTACACATGTCCAGACACACAAAGGCAGACACACACCTACTGTCACAGACACACACTCTCATACACACTTTTCAGCGCACACACTCATTAAATGTCCAAACACACACCTACTGTCACAGACACACACTCTCATACACACTTTTCAGCGCACACACTCATTAAATGTCCAAACACACACCTACTGTCACGGACACACACTCTCATACACACTTTTCAGCGCACACACTCATTAAATGTCCAAACACACACCTACTGTCACAGACACACACTCTCATACACACTTTTCAGCGCACACACTCGTTAAATGTCCAAACACACACCTACTGTCACGACACACACTCTCATACACACTTTTCAGCGCACACACTCATTAAATGTCCAAACACACACCTACTGTCACAGACACACACTCTCATACACACTTTTCAGCGCACACACTCATTAAATGTCCAAACACACACCTACTGTCACGGACACACACTCTCGTACACACTTTTCAGCGCACACACTCATTAAATGTCCAAACACACACCTACTGTCACGGACACACACACTCATGCACACTTTTCAGCGCACACACTCATTAAATGTCCAAACACACACCTACTGTCACAGACACACACTCTCATACACACTTTTCAGCGCACACACTCATTAAATGTCCAAACACACACCTACTGTCAGGGACACACACTCTCATACACACTTTTCAGCGCACACACTCATTAAATGTCCAAACACACACCTACTGTCACGGACACACAGTAATCAACACACACTTTCTCACAAATGTAAAAATAAACACACAAACGTAGTTTTATTAACGATATTTAAATATTGATACACAACTGAATCTGATTGGCTGACGAGGTTTCGTGAAACAGGTTCTTAGTCTCTCAGTCCACCAGAGGGCGCTCTCTGCTTTACTTACCTTTGAAGAACCGCCTGGTTCTCGAAGCGACGGCGCCACCTACTGAGCTCTGGTATCGACCCTGTTTCACGAAACCTCGGCGGCCAGCGGTGATGACATCATCAAGCGGCGCCGTGACCCGCCCTGTGTGTCCAGAGTCATGCCGGAGAACATCCCTCTGGGCGAGTGCACTCTGTCCCAGTCCCGGGACCAGCTGACGCCCCCCAGCCAGACCGCCAGCACCGTCTTCTCGCTGTCCCGGAGCGAGTCCCTCTGGACCTCCGAGGCCGCCCCCCCCAAGAGGTCCCAGGTCTACTGGTACCCCATCCAGTTCATGTCCACCGGGACCGTCTTCCTGCTGTGCGGCGCCATCATCAGCGGCCTCTACTTCGCCGGCCACTGCAGGAAGCTCACCAACTTCCTGGGACCCGCCCTGCTGTCCGTGGGGCTGATGGTCCTGGTGGTGGGCGTGGTCCTGATCCCCATCACCAAGGAGAACAACCAGAGGTCCAGCATGAAGAAGCCCTTCGCCTACTACCGGCAACCTCAGTTTAACCTTTGACTCGGGGGGGTGTTGACGGGGTCAATAAAGACTTCCTGTGATGAAGACTCACGACTCACGGCTCTAAGACTCATTCAAAAGACTCATGAATGCAAAAAAAAACAATATTTTTTTAAATAACGCGTTTTAAACTTTATTCCGATTTTTGGCGGGAAATTTAAATGAATCCACGTGACACTCATAAACTCAGATTATCCAGTTTACACAAAAATGTATCGTTAAGATGTCGGGAATAACCCAGAAATTTTATTTAAAACACATCCATGGACAAGACTATGGCGTTAGCTATGATGCTAACTAGCCCCATGCTAACATGCTAACAGAAACACTGCTATTGTTGTTTTATCGGGTCTGTTCAAATTCGGTAAATTAAAAAAGCAGTTAAGAATATGTATTTTAAATATACGTATAAATATACATTTACGTTATCAAAAACATTCAAAAAACCTCAATATTTTTTTAAATAACGTGTTTTAAACTTTATTCCGACTTTTGGCGGGAAATTTAAATGAATCCACGTGACACTCATAAACTCAGATTATCCAGTTTACACAAAATGTATCGTTAAGATGTCGGGAATAACCCAAAAACTTTATTTAAAACACATCCATGGACAAGACTATGGCGTTAGCTATGATGCTAACTAGCCCCATGCTAACATGCCAACAGAAACACTGCTATTGTTGTTTTATCGGGTCTGTTTGAATTCGGTTAATAAAAAAAAAGCAGTTAAGAATATGTATTTTAAATATACGTATAAATATACATTTACGTTATCAATAAAATAAACATCATATATTAACTATACATTTAGTCTGGTTTTAGAGATTTAAACAAAGATTAAAATAATAAGTAAAGTCAGTGAGTTTCAGAGAGAACAGCGTGAATATATTTTTGTCAATAAAGTTTTGAAGGCGCATTTAATTTTGTTGACATTTCACCAAAAATCCATTTTTTATCGCTTTAAACAAAAATAAGGTCGATGTTAATCAAGTATAATCAGTTATACGGTAAGATAAAGATGTGAACATGTTTTTGTCAATAAAGTTTTGAAGACACGTTCGATTATGTTGAAGTTTTACCACTAATAATAAATAAATAACAGTAAAATCTAGTACGATGCTAACACGCTAAGCTAACAGAGACAACTCTGTTGTTTTTCATTGAATCTGTTTCTATTCATTCAACTAATAAAACCGTGTTAAAACTTTGCTTTGATTAAAATGTTTAATTTTATATTTAAAAAATAAATCATAATTTTGTTTGAATCTTAGATATTTAAACGAAAATGCTGATGCTAATAATGAAGTATATTCTGATAGTAGTCAGTCTATTATATATATATATTATATATACTGAGAAAGATGTGAACATATTTTTGTCAATAAAGTTTTGAAGACACATTTAATTACGTTTTTACGTAAGTTTTCCACTAATAATATAACCTAATACGAAGTTAACAAATAACTTGTTGTGTCTCTATTCATTAAATTAAAATGAAAGTCAAAACAACAGATTAAATTCTATTTATTGTGTTATGTTTATTGTGTTACACTCCAGGTTCTTTCCTATTATTCTTTATTTACGTCTTTTGTCATCGTCTACGGCGTCGCTGGCGTTAGCACGTGGTCGTTAGCATCATGCTATGGTTAGCATCCATTTCCTGTCAACCATTGACACGGCTGTGCTTCGCGGCGCGAGCGACCTCATCCATTAACAGTCATTAAATATTTACCAGCGACGTCTCGTAAAACCTGCTTTTACGGTCGACTCATTCAAATGTTCTCGTCTCAGCGCATTTGCTTTTTCAAACATTTGCATCGTCGTGTGAGACGCTCCCGTGTCCGCGAGTCACTTCCTGTGGCGGAGGAGGAGGCCCCGGGGAGGACCCGCTGGTCGTCATGGTAACACTCCTGACGATGTTGTCTTCTCTGAAATACACTTTTAAAGATAATCGTCTCAATATCACGTGAATGTTATTAAAAAACATTAATAATTGAAGATGAGTTTTACACGTAATCCTCAGATTATCCAGTTCACACGAACATGTATCGTCAAGATGTCGGGAATAATAAAAAACTTTATTTAAAACAGATCCATTTGCGACAAAACAATAGCAATAATGCTAACTATTATACTAACTTTATTTTTATTTATTTTATTTATTTTATTTATTTTATTTATTTTATTTATTTTATTTATTTTATTTATTTTATTTATTTTATTTATTTTATTTATTTTAATTTATTTGTATTTATTTATTTTATTTTTATTTTATTTTATTTATTTTTTATAAAAAATGCTGTATGTATTGGCTATTGGAAAAAACTATTTCAAATAAAGTTTCCTTACCTTACCTTTAGCGCGATGCTAACATGCTAACAGAAAAAGGAGCTTTTTTTGTTTTATCAGATGTTTTTATTCATTAAATTATATATATTTTTAAAAACAAGAGAATATAAAAAACTTGAGCCCCTTTTCTTACAACTTAACTTAAGTTTTAGATAATTTAACAACAGTTTGGATCCTAATAATGAAGTATAATCATTGATAAAGTGAGTTTTAAAGATTAAAATATGAGAATAACTTGCTGTTAATAGTTTTGAAGAATCATTAAATTACATTTTATAAATAATGATATATAGTTGGTTCGACGATGTTGTTTTGAATCTAGTTTATATTTCATTAAGAAAAAATAGTAATAATAACAAATAACATTTTAAATGATGGCAACATGTAATCAATGTATATATTCTCAATTGATTCTTTTGATTAATATAATATTATTTCCCTGATTTGAATTTGTATTTTATTTACATCAAAAATTATTTCCATTTAAAAAATTACATTTAGAAGTTTGTACATATTTAGAGATTCAAACAAACATCCTGGTAACACAACTGACTTTATAATAGTTTAACAAAGCTGTGTTGTGTTTATAAAAACTAAAATAATTATATAAAAAATAATAAAAATAAAAAAAGCAACATATTATTCAAAACGTGATTTATTTATTATTTAATAATTAACAAAACAATCAGAAATTTACCTTAAAATTAGTATTTTTATTGATCGAAACGTTTTAATTTTATTTATTTTTAAAGCTGTAGTGATTCAAACAAAGATTCTAATGATAATTATGAAATATAATCAATAATAAAGTGACTTTTAGAAAAAACGTGAAGATATTTTTGTCAATACACATCATTATTTCACAATTGAACCAACATTGATCGAATCCTCTGATCGTTCGAGGTTTGTTTCTTCTTCTCATTTGGGCGGGTTCGTCCAGTTCCCACGTGGTGCTGACGCCTTGGATTTGCCAGTCAAAGCTGATGTTAAACATGAGTCGTGAGTCCAGCAGGATTTCCATCTGCTGACGAGCGTCAGGTCCGTGTTTACAGAGTGCGCGTGTGCGCGTGCGTGTTCCGCCCTCCTGCGGGCGCGGGCGGGGCGTGTCCTCCCTCAGGTGCGCCTCCTCACCTGCAGCATCCTCGCTCCGTTAGAGGCGAGAGAACATGTTCCCAGGATGGACGTGAGGTCTCGCATCGGGACCTGCCTGCCGGTCTTCGTGCTCGCCATCGTGCTGGACCTGCTGGGCCTGGTCGTGCTCCTGGTGGGCATCTTCGCGGACCTGCGCGTCTCGGGCCGCTTCTACGGGGACTTCTTGATCTACAGCGGGGCCCTGGTCCTCTTCCTCACGCTCTTCCTCTGGCTCATGTGGTACGTGGGCAACCTGCGCGTGTCCGTGGACCTGGGTCCGGACCGCAGCACCAGCATCTCCCGGCTGGCCCGGAAGCTGACGGAGAGGCTGAGCCGCCGCCTGGGAGCCGCGGAGCCGGGACCGAGTCCAGACCCGGACGAGGAGCAGAGACCGGCGAAGGCCAGCAGGGTGACATGGGGCAGATCCACGGTCTTCCATAACGAGGGCTACGACGCCAGCCTGGACTCCCCCGCGGACGAGGTGCACACCTGAAGACCACCTGAGGAACACCTGAGGAACACCTGAAGAACACCTGAAGAACACCTGAGGAACACCTGAAGACCACCTGAGGAACACCTGAAGAACACCTGAGGAACACCTGAAGACCACCTGAAGACCACCTGAGGAACACCTGAGGAACACCTGAAGAACACCTGAAGACCACCTGCTGGTCTTAATCCCGCGGTTCTGGATTATTTATTACAACGTCATGACGTCACTTTATGACGCACAACGTCGACTGAAAACTTTATTTACAAAACAATTACAATTGAAGTGAGTTTTAAGTTTATCCCTTTTTTTTAAAAGCAAGTTTTATAATCTATAATATTGGTTCTATTCGCTTTAAATCAGAGTTTATTTGACAGTTGATGTTTAAATTAATCTCGTCACGTGGTTCAAATCTTCAACTCAAAATGGCGGTCACGTGACGCAAATACGTATATTATCCTGTCGATGTGCACTTTCTTTAAAAAATACGTAAATAATGTTTATAGATGATGAAGTTTGTTTGAGAAGTAGTTAAAATATATACAATTTATTTATTCAGAAAAAAATAAAAATAAATACAAAAACATCTCTGGTCGTTATTTAAGGATGTTTGTGATGTTTAACGTTTTAAATTAAACTGTTATTGAGTTTAAACTGGTGACATTTGTTATCATTAAAGTAAGATTATTTATAATTATGTTTGTAATATTTGCTGTTTTTTTTCTGACACAATACAAAGAAGTTTTATGTTCATTTTTTAAATTTAAAACCTTTTCAAAGTAATCCTTATTCAATAGGACTGAGATCAAAGGTTGAAAACATGGTTCCATCTGGTCCCTGTAAAGAGACTCTCTGGTCCCTGTAAAGAGACTCTCTGGTCCCTGTAAAGAGACTCTCTGGTCCCTGTAAAGAGACTCTGGTCCCTGTAAAACTCTCTGGTCCCTGTAAAACTCTCTGGTCCCTGTAAAGAGACTCTCTGGTCCCTGTAAAACTCTCTGGTCCCTGTAAAACTCTCTGGTCCCTGTAAAACTTTCTGGTCCCTGTAAAGAGACTCTCTGGTCCCTGTAAAACTCTCTGGTCCCTGTAAAGAGACTCTCTGGTCCCTGTAAAGAGACTCTCTGGTCCCTGTAAAACTCTGTGGTCCCTGTAAAGAGACTCTCTGGTCCCTGTAAAACTCTCTGGTCCCTGTAAAACTCTCTGGTCCCTGTAAAGAGACTCTCTGGTCCCTGTAAAGAGACTCTCTGGTCCCTGTAAAACTCCCTTGTCCCTGTAAAACTCTCTGGTCCCTGTAAAACGTTCTGGTCCCTGTAAAGAGACTCTCTGGTCCCTGTAAAGAGACTCTCTGGTCCCTGTAAAGAGACTCTCTGGTCCCTGTAAAACTCTCTGGTCCCTGTAAAACTCTCTGGTCCCTGTAAAGAGACTCTCTGGTCCCTGTAAAACTCTCTGGTCCCTGTAAAACTCTCTGGTCCCTGTAAAGAGACTCTCTGGTCCCTGTAAAACTCTCTGGTCCCTGTAAAACTCTCTGGTCCCTGTAAAGAGACTCTCTGGTCCCTGTAAAGAGACTCTGGTCCCTGTAAAGAGACTCTCTGGTCCCTGTAAAACTCTCTGGTCCCTGTAAAACTCTCTGGTCCCTGTAAAGAGACTCTCTGGTCCCTGTAAAACTCTCTGGTCCCTGTAAAACTCTCTGGTCCCTGTAAAACTCTCTGGTCCCTGTAAAGAGACTCTCTGGTCCCTGTAAAGAGACTCTCTGGTCCCTGTAAAACTCTCTGGTCCCTGTAAAACTCTCTGGTCCCTGTAAAGAGACTCTCTGGTCCCTGTAAAACTCTCTGGTCCCTGTAAAGAGACTCTCTGGTCCCTGTAAAACTCTCTGGTCCCTGTAAAGAGACTCTCTGGTCCCTGTAAAGAGACTCTCTGGTCCGACTGGTTTTTGTTGCTTAAACAAACACCACGAGCCTCAAACTTCAGATCCGGAGTCGAGACCTTTTGTCGAGTGTCGAGTTCACGCTGTGTACTCATGGAGTATTGTGAGCAAAAGTACACATTTTCATCCACGAACAAACACCAGTGAACACTCAGTAGAAACAAGTTAGTAATATTTGTCGAGACCAGGGTCACGAAGCACTTAAACAATCGAAACAATACTCAATAAAATATATAATTAAAAGATCAAGACAACACCAGGTATAGAACTAGTGTACTCCGAGTGTACTTGTTTCATAGTATAGTTTACTTTTGACAGCCCTTAGCAATAATAAGTATGTCTACTTGTAATTATAATTCATCCAATGTCATTAAAGTACAGTTTCCTGCTTTTATTGTAATGATCCAGAAGTAAACTTTGCAAAGGATTATGGGAGTTGGTGTACACACCAGTGACAAACATGTGACGTACTTCCAAACACTCTCAAGGTCACATACTGTGACTTCAAGGTCACAACATAAGCCTGAGAAACTTAATGTTGCTGGTTCGAGTCCGGCAAATGTGGCGCATTTTACATAGTACTTTGTTACTATATAGATAGGTATACTTGAAAATATACTTCAGTAAACAAAACTCGATTGGAAAAAAAACTATTTGTTCAATAAAGTTCTACCTAACCTCTATACTCTAAGTGTATACCTAGTACACTGGTAGTATTGAGATGAGTATACTTGAAAGTATACTTCTGTAAACTATACTCCATACTCTAAGTGTATACCTAATACACTGTTAGTATTGAGATGAGTATACTTGAAAGTATACTTCTGTTAACAAAACTCTATACTCTGAGTCTATACCTAGTACTTTGGTAGTATAGCGATAAGTATACTTGAAAGTATACTTCTGTGAACTAAACTACAGACTCTGAGTGTATACCTAGTACTTTGGTAAAATAGAGATGATTATACTTGAAAGTAAATGAAATTAAACACAACTCTATACTCTGATTTTATACCTAGTACGGTACCTAGTATTGGTAGTATTGAGATGAGTATACTTGAAAGTATACTTCTGTACACTAAACAATATACTATTATTGTATACCTAGTACACTGGTAATATTGAGATGAGTATACTTGAAAGTATACTTCTGTACACTAAACAATATACTATTATTGTATACCTTGTACACTGGTAATATTGAGACGAGTATACTTGAAAGTATACTTCTGTACACTGAACTATATACTATTAGTGTATACCTAGTACACTGGTAATATTGAGATGAGTATACTTGAAAGTATACTTCTGTACACTAAACGATATACTATTAGTGTATATCTAGTACACTGGTAATATTGAGATGAGTATACTTGA
>NC_141832.1:2550421-2592921 GCF_982586985.1 Callionymus lyra | reverse complement strand
TTTTAAACATTTAATAGTTTAAACCAATTTTTATTTCGTTTTTTTTTTTTTCATTTACATTTTTTTTACATGTTTAATTTTAGACTCAATTAACTCATGTTTTGTTTAAGGGCCGCTGGTGGAACACAACTATTTTCACACTAAAAGTGATCATGTGATTAATTTTCTCATTGAATAGTTAATGCCTGAGTCGAATGTGTTTAACCAGAAGGTTTTTATTATCAAAATATACAATTATAATTAAATAATTAAATTAAATTAAATATTTCCCTCATTATGAAATCATGTTTATATTTACATATATTTATGTTTATATAGAGAGTTTAATCTTCTCTGACTGTATGTATTGTATGTCGCTCGGACATTAAATAAAAAACAAGATATGTAAGCATGACTGAACTTTGACCCGAGGTTGACCTGCAGCGTTAACGGCTGCAAATCATTTCACACCTGAAAGAAAGGTGTGATCACGTGGTCACTGCCCCCTTTTTTTGTTTGTTTACAAACAAGAGTAGTCTCTGGGGTGTCACGGCAGCGTGAACTCCCGGCACGAGACGCCTACCTGACCACAGGTAGCGTCGACCTTTGTTGAATCAATGAAGAAACAGAAGAAAATAAAAAAAACACGTTTATCAACAGAAAAACGTTAAAGATGCTGCAGAAAAGAGACACGCACACGCTCCGGAGTGGATTCCGTAGTGGAAGCGGATTCACGTTGACGCCGGCTTTGACGTATGATCAATTCATCGGATCTTTATGAATCAAAATTCACGATTATGATTTGAAATAAATCGTACGTGAGATTAAAAATTCACGGTTCGCTGTTTTTGCGGGCGTGACTTTCGATTCGCAAGATCCGGTTCGTTCGGGGATACCCCGTTCCGCGTTTTCATTTTGACCGAATCCCATATGCACGTACTATACTACACGCCAACCAAGCTTGTATTTGCCCTCGGATTACTGGCGCGCCCTGATTGGCCGCGCTAACTGGTCTGCACCAGCGTCCTGGCATCCGATTGGCCGACGCGCCCGTCGCTCAAACGGTATTTCCCCCCCTAGCCGCCGTTTGATTGGCTCTCCGCGCTCGCCTTTCTCTCGGCGGTGGGTCGGAGCCGCTGTCCTGCTGGCCTCGCATGTTCCCCAACAAATCCCCGTTTTTTTTCTGTTGCTCAACCCGATGCCCCTCGTAGATCCTCCGCAGCCACACGCACACGCGACGCCGCGCTTCACTACCGTCCACCGCCGCCGCTACTCTCCGCCAACATGTCCGCGGGCAGCGGGTCTACCGGGCCGGTGGCGCGGCTGGAGGGCCGAGAGTTCGAGTACATGATGAAGAAGCGCTCGGTGACCGTGGGTCGGAACTCGTCGCAGGGCTCCGTGGACGTGAGCATGGGCCACTCCAGCTTCATCTCGCGGCGGCACCTGGAGATCTTCACCGCCAGCGACGACGGCTCCGGCTCCGGCGAGTTCTACCTGCGGTGTCTGGGGAAAAACGGGGTGTTCGTGGACGGGGTGTTCCTCCGGCGCGGCGCGCCTCCTCTGCAACTACCACGAATGTAAGTGTTTCCCCCCCCTCTCTGGTGTCGGTTCCGCCCGGGGGTTCGAACCCGCAACCCTCGCCCTCCCATGTGCATGCTAGCATGTTAGCAGCTACATCAACAACACTGCGTGTCTCCCGTGACCACGTGTTTATTAGCATGTTAGCTGTCCTTGTTGACATTCGGTCCCACAACCGGGCGACACTTGTGTCCCTCACCCGGTGCCCCCGGGCACGTTGTGCCGGTGCTAGTTAGCCCGGAGCTAGCACAACAACTGGGGCACCGGTGTGCGTGTGACACCCCCTCCCCCTCCTGGAGGGGTGAGGGGGGTCGGTGTTTGGCTGAAACCCAGTTTTATTTGGGGTGTAAACAACAACAGTTGCCGGACGTTATTAGCAGAGCTAGCTTTAGCATCGCTGTGTTTGTGAATGAGCTCCAGTCACTTGACCCCGAAACGTAAACAAACCCGTCTCCGCCCTGTTGTTGCCCTGAAGACGCCCAGGTACCTGCTGCAGGGTCACCCCCCCCCCCCTACACCCCTCTATTGTTTTACATGATGTTTTGTTCGTGTTGTTGCTCAACGTAAAATAAAACATTTGAGGGAAAAACTCAACACAAGATTTTAATGCAAAATGTCAGATCGGAAGTTTGGATGTTCAAAGTAAAAGCCTGTGAAACTGTTTATGTTCCATTTTCGGACATAAATGAAAACACATCTGATGATTCACTGAGTATAAGATTTAAATAATACATGAAATGTACTTTAAAATAAGAATCTTGGCATTAGAAGTTGAAAATTAGAGAGATGAGGACTCATTACTACCACTGCCAAGGAGGTTATGAAATGTTGACACCATTATAGTTTTTGTTTAATTTTCTTTAAATGTTCTCCATAGTACTTAGTCCACCAGGCTCCGCAGTATTACTCCGACAGGCTCCGCAGTATTACTCCGACAGGCTCCGCAGTATTAGTCCACCAGGCTCCACAGTATTAGTCCACCAGGCTCCGCAGTATTAGTCCACCAGGCTCCGCAGTATTAGTCCACCAGGCTCCGCAGTATTACTCCGACAGGCTCCGCAGTATTAGTCCACCAGGCTCCGCAGTATTACTCCGACAGGCTCCGCAGTATTAGTCCACCAGGCTCCGCAGTATTAGTCCACCAGGCTCCGCAGTATTACTCCGACAGGCTCCGCAGTATTAGTCCACCAGGCTCCGCAGTATTAGTCCACCAGGCTCCGCAGTATTACTCCGACAGGCTCCGCAGTATTAGTCCACCAGGCTCCGCAGTATTAGTCCACCAGGCTCCGCAGTATTAGTCCACCAGGCTCCGCAGTATTACTCCGACAGGCTCCGCAGTATTAGTCCACCAGGCTCCGCAGTATTAGTCCACCAGGCTCCACAGTATTACTCCGACAGGCTCCGCAGTATTAGTCCACCAGGCTCCGCAGTATTACTCCGACAGGCTCCGCAGTATTAGTCCACCAGGCTCCGCAGTATTACTCCGACAGGCTCCGCAGTATTAGTCCACCAGGCTCCGCAGTATTACTCCGACAGGCTCCGCAGTATTACTCCGACAGGCTCCGCAGTATTACTCCGACAGGCTCCGCAGTATTACTCCGACAGGCTCCGCAGTATTACTCCGACAGGCTCCGCAGTATTACTCCGACAGGCTCCGCAGTATTACTCCGACAGGCTCCGCAGTATTACTCCGACAGGCTCCGCAGTATTACTCCGACAGGCTCCGCAGTATTAGTCCACCAGGCTCCGCAATATTACTCCGACAGGCTCCGCAGTATTACTCCGACAGGCTCCGCAGTATTAGTCCACCAGGCTCCGCAGTATTACTCCGACAGGCTCCGCAGTATTAGTCCACCAGGCTCCGCAGTATTACTCCGACAGGCTCCGCAGTATTACTCCGACAGGCTCCGCAGTATTACTCCGACAGGCTCCGCAGTATTACTCCGACAGGCTCCGCAGTATTACTCCGACAGGCTCCGTAGTATTAGTCCACCAGGCTCCGCAGTATTAGTCCACCAGGCTCCGCAGTATTACTCCGACAGGCTCCGCAGTATTACTCCGACAGGCTCCGCAGTATTACTCCGACAGGCTCCGCAGTATTACTCCGACAGGCTCCGTAGTATTAGTCCACCAGGCTCCGCAGTATTAGTCCACCAGGCTCCGCAGTATTACTCTGACAGGCTCTGTAGTATTAGTCCACCAGGCTCCGCAGTATTAGTCCACCAGGCTCCGCAGTATTACTCCGACAGGCTCTGTAGTATTCGTCCACCAGGCTCCCCAGTATTACTCCGACAGGCTCCGCAGTATTACTCCGACAGGCTCCGTAGTATTACACATCATTGAGTATTACTAAAAACATTTTAAACCATTTATAAGTACAATAAACCTGTGTGTAAGAATACAATGGTCACTTTCAGCAATCGTCCATAAAAGCTTGTAAGTCGTTGCTGTCAATAAAGTTTTGAGACTATATGACAGTCTAGTGTCTGAGTCACACGTCACATGACCAACACAGACATGCCTCATTGGTCAGCTCCGCTTCTAGATAAACTCCTTATTTCCTCGTCCTGGTGTTCATGTCGTGTGTAGTTTTGTTCTGAAAAGGTAAATAACCAAGTTTTTAAGTCATAAGTAAAAATCCTAAAGTCATAAGTCAACTTGTTTCCTGTCGCCTTTGTCAATGTTTAAGCCTGTGTTTATGTTAACCTTGAACCCGTCACTACAAGTACATTCTACAAAATATTTAAAATGAAAGGTACACTACTCTGTCCACACTTTGCCCTCAAAAAGTTAAAAAATAACAGGCGGGGCTAAATACGAAATTGGTACCAAGAAATCAGAGATTATAATAAAATTGTCTTAATCTGGTTTAACTTTTAACTTGAGGGACAAACGAGCATAAAATGTTTTTGATATTTTGTTATTGGCCTCGACAACGTGTTAATAAAAAACATTTTTACTAATTTGAAATCGATTATATCGGCTACGGTCGATCTGAGATCTGAAGACGTTCCTTTGATCCGAGAACAAAGCGACAACTGCTTCAGTTACTTTGAATAACTGGGTCACAATATTTGAACTAATATTTGCAGGCATTCCATGTGTTTATTCTCTGGTAGCAACGTAAATACTTTGTGACGGAAGTACATGGTGGAAGAATGAATCCTGTACTATTGGAAGCGGAGGCAGAAACCTCAAGAGAACTAGACACAGACCTGTCGACTTTAATAAAAGTCGTAAATAAAGGTATTTATGACGTATTATGAGGTCAATTAACGGGTATATTTTCATACCTGCGCTTTAAACTCTGGCTAGCAATGTGAATCGACTAGAATCTGTTGATGCAATGTGTACTACTATTCAGGGTACTATTCAACGATACATAGTGATACTGTAGTGACAAGTATATATGTGTAGTATTGTCCAGTACTTGACTCTGGTGTTGTGATAGTGTAGTAACAAGTATATATGTGTAGTATTGTCCAGTACTTGACTCTGGTGTTGTGATAGTGTAGTAACAAGTATATATGTGTAGTATTGTCCAGTACTTGACTCTGGTGTTGTGATAGTGTAGTAACAAGTATATATGTGTAGTATTGTCCAGTACTTGACTCTGGTGTTGTGATAGTGTAGTAACAAGTATATATATGTGTAGTATTGTCCAGTACTTGACTCTGGTGTTGTGATAGTGTAGTAACAAGTATATATGTGTAGTATTGTCCAGTACTTGACTCTGGTGTTGTGATAGTGTAGTAACAAGTATATATGTGTAGTATTATCCAGTACTTGACTCTGGTGTTGTGATAGTGTAGTAACAAGTATATATATGTGTAGTATTGTCCAGTACTTGACTCTGGTGTTGTGATAGAGTAGTAACAAGAATATATGTGTAGTATTGTCCAGTACTTGACTCTGGTGTTGTAGTATTTACAGACCACATGACTCTTGACGAAGTCGTAACTACTTTCATTTGTTTTCAAACCAAAATATGTCCAAAACATCAGCTTTAAAAGCTGCTGGACTCACTGTATCCTCTCGTCCTCAGTCATGACTGCTTAAATTGGTTTTCAAGTCAATTAATGACCTTGGAATCGACGTGTGATTCATGAGCAGGTGATTAATGTGTGTGTTTTGACCTTGATGGTTCATATGGACGATATAAGAGGTTAAACGGATGAGATCTGCTGGTCAATGAATCTTTTTAAACAATGTTCTCGCTTCATCTCTGAAGCTGTCCATGATTGTAATCCAGAGGCTCTGGAATGACCTCCGGATCAAGATGGTGGAAAAGTTCAACTTTGTTTATTTTGTCAACAGTTGATCCGACGTGTCGCTCCAGGTTTGAACTTCATCACCGGCTCGTATAAACAGTCGTAATCACATCTGATGGTCCGATCACTTCCTGCTCTGAAGCCGATCGATCACGCAGCGATTAATGGATCCGACGTTTGTGCTTCACATGTGTGTGTGTCTAGTTGTTGTTAGTCGATCAAACACAACTGATGACTGGAGCAACACAAGCTAAACAACCGTAACCATCGAGTCTTTTGTTTCGAGTCCAACGTTGATAAAACTTGAGAAATTCAAATTGTTTGGAAAAAATACTTTTATTTAAACACATACGCTGTGGCCGTCACACATTTATTTAATCTTTTTCCTCAGGCTAGTCAACAAGGTGGAATAATTACGTGTATAGATGAACTTATGAAAAGGCCAGATATCACAACGAAAACTCCAGACACAAAAGTACCTCATTTACTCACGACGGGTTCGGCGTTTATGTCACATATGTGTCGCTCCAACCGTTGATGGTGTTACACATCAGTCGCATTAATGATCAAAATGGACGCGTGTTTGCAGTTACATGAGTGGATATCAAAGAATTCAAATATACAGTATGTATGTCATTCTAATCCTTGTTGATTATGAAGACATGATTGTTTCTATCGCACGTATTAATTCACGCAATTCTTGAAAAATGTGCAGACATTTTATTTTTTTTTAGGTTTACCAAAATATGTCCAAACATCAGCTTTAAAAGCTGCTGGACTCACTGTATCCTCTCGTCCTCAGTCATCACTACTATTGTCCAGTACTTGACTCTGGTGTTGTGATAGTGTAGTAACAAGTATATATGTGTAGTATTGTTGAGTACATGACTCTGGTGTTGTGAAAGTGTAGTAACAAGTATATATGTGTAGTATTGTCGAGTACTTGACTCTAGTGTTGTGATAGTGTAGTAACAAGTATATATGTGTAGTATTGTCCAGTACTTGACTCTAGTGTTGTGATAGTGTAGTAACAAGTATATATGTGTTGTATTGTCCAGTACTTGACTCTGGTGTTGTGATAGTGTAGTAACAAGTATATATGTGTAGTATTGTCCAGTACTTGACTCTGGTGTTGTAGTATTTACAGACCACTGCTTTCATTTGTTTTCAAACCAAAATATGTCCAAACATCAGCTTTAAAGCTGCTGGACTCACAATTCAAATACTTTTTTATATACAGTATATATGTCATTCTAATCCTTGTTGATTATGAACACATGATTGTTTCTATCGCACGTATTAATTCACGTAATTCTTGTAAAAAGTACATTATAGGTTTATTTTACCAACAAATTGATCACTTTAACTCTACGAGCGTCTTGAGCGATTAAATCTCCTGCATGTCTGACGGTTCTATCAAAGTCTAGCTAGTGGTTGAAATTAAATGCTTATTTTAACAGAAATACCTTTTATTCCATAAGTGTATTAAGAATGTGTTGCGAATGTGTCAGATTTTCACCGAAGTACGCTCGTTTACATTCTTAAAATAATTAATTGCATCAGACACAGTACACAACTTTGTAAATTATGAACTTGTTTTTCTTGCAGAGAAAAGAGACGGTTTTGATCGTACGTCGTTGTTGAAACTTCATGTTTGGTAGTCGGTACCAGCGAAGGATTTCTGTCGGCGTGACAGAAGAACTGAAGTTGATGCCCAGAGATCTGGATCCACGTCATTATTGTTATGATGAACGAGTAGAAAATGAATCCAGTTCAGGTTCTTGTCATTTTTAAAACGGAAATCCATGCGATTCTTAGTTCACTCTGGTTCGGGGGCGTGAGAAAGTAGGTCCAGACGGATCGGGTTCGAGTTTGATCCGGTTTACACAAAGTGGAAAACCGTTTTCTTTTATTCAAAGGGGAAAAAAAACAAGCATTTTTCCGTGGCCTGGATGTGTTGGTGTCGGTTCAGAACTTCTGTCTGGACTTGCAGGAACTAAATGAACCGGTTTGGGTTTGTTTTTTTTCTGACTCTTGGCCGGAAACGCAGGAGTGATTTCTCACGACGACCCAGATGTCTTTGAACGCACCATCAGCTGATCTGGTGAACGCATCACGTGCAACAGTGCACGGCAGACGCCCCCCCATCCCCCGACCGCCGCGGCGCGACCGTGTGCTAACGTGCGGCGCGACCGCGTGCTAACGTGCGGCGCGACCGCGTGCTAACGTGCGGCGCTCGCTCACGGACGCTCTTTGAAAGCGTGAGAGAACTCGCCGCGGGAACGTCTGGTCGTATTCCAGGGATTCCTCTTCAGTGATGTCAACAGAAAAGAGTGGGCTCCCCTCGCACCCCAACTTCCCCCCCCCGCCCCCCAGCGACTGGAGGTTCTTCCTGTCTTTTGTTGACGTCCTCTCTCCGGCGCCGTGGGTGGGGGTGAAAATCAAGTGAAAGTTTCTTCTTTGGCTCAAACAAGCTTTGTTTGTTCTCGCGGCAGCGTAGCAACTGTGCGTACCCGGGTCGCTTTGTCCCAGGGCGGGAATGAGGTTACTCTGGACGCTCCGGCAAGGCTACATATATTGGGGTGCTCGGGGCGTGGGGGTTATGCAAATGAATGCGGCTTCCGAACTTGTTGGCGTTTCAATCGGAGCTTGACAACTTAAAGTGCTCGCGATGAACTCCAGCTCTCCGGACATCTTGTAAGAGTCTTCTTCAAGACGCACTAACTTCTCATCATGACCATGTTTTCAACTTTATAAAGTTGCTCTGAAATCTGGGCGAACGAGGGGTTACGAGAGTCCATCATGACGTAATAATGGCTTCACTCCTCCTCCTCCAGCCGTGGTCACGCCCGCTTTGTTTCTACAACGAGTCCCTTCTGAGATTGAGGATGCGAGCGGTGACATACTTCCATGCTTGACCAATCGCAGCAGAGTGGGCGTGGCTATGGTCAACAAGATTTCATCTCCGGGAAAATGGGGTTTTCGGTGGGCGGAGCTTAAGATCATTTTCTAATGTCAATTTTTCAATGAAAATTAGATATTTTTTTTTGTAGAAACACACACTGATGATACAATAGACTAAGTTATATTTATAGAGTCTTTTCCAGACCAGGGTCACAAAGCGCTTAAACACTCAAAACAATACACAATAAAATATATACTTAAAAGGTCAAGATAACACGAGAACAACACAGGAGTCTCAGAGAATCAAGGAAAAGCAGGAATAAGTCACATGTCTTTTAGAGACGCTTCCATTTTTCAAGTTATAGAAAAACGTACGTCCATATTAAGACACTTTTCTTTGTCCTCCTTGTCGTTAAAGCATTAAACATCCAAATACCTTCATACTGCTGGTATTTACAGGAGTACTGTCTCCGTTCACTGCAATACTGGTGTGATTTTAAGATCAGATTGTCTTCTGCTAAAAACTTCTTCTTTAAATATACGTATATTTCAGGCTTCAGTACAAGAGGGACGTTACAGACGTATGGAGGCATTAAAAAAAAATTCTTGCAGTTACATGGGTAGATCTCAAAGTATTCACAATCAATACTACATTTTCTATTTCCATGTATTGATCAGTGATTTGACTCAATTCTGACAAAAAACTTTGTTTTTATAAAAATGCAGAGAACTATTGTCGCATCATCACTTCTCTGTTCTTTAATGTACTGCAGTTTAATTCTTGTTGAACTTCATCTTGACATGTTTCTTCTGCTAGAAGAAAAACATCTTAAAATACAGACTTTATTTATTCATTTTCAAGAATCCGACCCAACAGATGGTCGTACATGAATGTGATGTTTATATCGTGACTAATAAAGATGTGTTTTAACGAAGATAAGACGACAGATTATAGACGTCAACAGTGACTTGAAGAAGAATTAAATAATCTCACTGATGGTAAATATCACATTTGTTGGCCCCACAACAAAAATGTGGCCCCTAGTCGGACTTTTAAGTGCAAGTAAATGATTACACCATATATTTGGTTATTACTTGAATAGTGAAGTGTTTCCTCTCATCCTCAGTCATCACTGCTTTCATTTGTTTTCAAACCAAAATATGTCCAAACATCAGCTTTAAAAGCTGCTGGACTCACTGTATCCTCTCGTCCTCAGTCATCACTGCTTTCATTTGTTTTCAAACCAAAATATGTCCAAACATCAGCTTTAAAAGCTGCTGGACTCACTGTATCCTCTCGTCCTCAGTCATCACTGCTTTCAATTGTTGTCGAACCAAAATATGTCCAAACATCAGCTTTAAAAGCTGCTGGACTCACTGTATCCTCTCGTCCTCAGTCATCACTGCTTTCATTTGTTTTCAAACCAAAATATGTCCAAACATCGGCTTTAAAAGCTGCTGGACTCACTGTATCCTCTCGTCCTCAGTCATCACTGCTTTCATTTGTTTTCAAACCAAAATATGTCCAAACATCAGCTCTAAAAGCTGCTGGACTCACTGTATCCTCTCGTCCTCAGTCATCACTGCTTTCATTTGTTTTCAAACCAAAATATCTCCAAACATCGGCTTTAAAAGCTGCTGGACTCACTGTATCCTCTCGTCCTCAGTCATCACTGCTTTCATTTGTTTTCAAACCAAAATATCTCCAAACATCGGCTTTAAAAGCTGCTGGATCACTGTATCCTCTCGTCCTCAGTCATCACTGCTTTCATTTGTTTTCAAACCAAAATATCTCCAAACATCATCTTTAAAAGCTGCTGGACTCACTGTATCCTCTCGTCCTCAGTCATCACTGCTTTCATTTGTTTTCAAACCAAAATATGTCCAAACATCGGCTTTAAAAGCTGCTGGATCACTGTATCCTCTCGTCCTCAGTCATCACTGCTTTCATTTGTTTTCAAACCAAAATATCTCCAAACATCGGCTTTAAAAGCTGCTGGACTCGCTGTATCCTCTCGTCCTCAGTCATCACTGCTTTCATTTGTTTTCAAACCAAAATATGTCCAAACATCGGCTTTAAAAGCTGCTGGACTCACTGTATCCTCTCGTCCTCAGTCATCACTGCTTTCATTTGTTTTCAAACCAAAATATGTCCAAACATCGGCTTTAAAAGCTGCTGGACTCACAATTCAAATACTTTTTATATACAGTATATACAGTATGTCATTCTAATCCTTGTTGATTATGAACACATGATTGTTTCTATCGCACGTATTAATTCACGCAATTCTTGTAAAAAGTGCAGACATTATAGGTTTATTTTAGGATATTTACTATATTACTTGAATAGTGAAGTCTTTCCTCCATCTGACCTCAGTGGCAACACATTCTCCACAAGTATGTTTATATCCTATCTTTAAGTATGTAGACATTAGCGCAGAGATGTAATTCTCGAAAAGACTCGAAAACCGTCCGACTCGTGAATTTTTCGACGTCTGTTTTTAGCAACAAAAGTCCTATAAATACCTGGAGTCTGGCCTCACTCTGTCACTTCTGAAGATTATTTTTAGGTTTTCAGGAGCTTTAAAGTGAAACTGGTTATGAAAGCAGCAGCTCCTGAGACGGACCTCCGTGTCGGATCTCGGGTAAAACGAACCCACCCCAGGGTGCCGGGCGGTCCGGTCCTGATTTAGAAGCGCTGTCCCCAGACCCTCTTTAGCTCAGCTCTTCTCCCGGTGTGTGTGTTTGGAAGCACGAGGTCTTGGGTCTGGTTCCACTAACGTCTGGACCTCCTCCCCCCGCAGGTGCACTTTCAGGTTCCCCAGCACCAACATCAAGATCAGCTTCACGGCGCTGTCCAGCGGCAAGAAGGTCAAGCGAGAAGCCCCGGAGTCCCCGGTGAAAGCAGTCCAGCCCCAGATCTCCCCGCTCACCATCAACATTCCAGAGAACATCGCCCACCTCATGAGCCCGCTGCCCTCGCCCACCGGCACCATCAGGTACAGGGGTTTTGAAGATCACCTACCCCCCTTTGATCCACTGAGAAAGGAAGAGAATATGAATAAACTTTACAGTTTTGTTAATGATCCGTATAGTATTGTTAATAAAAAACAAAAAAATTTAGATTTAAAAAATGCAAAAAAAATTACAATTAATATGCAATTATTGATATTATCAGCATTTAATCTGTTGACTTGTACTAGAAACACGAGTATAAATACTCTTGTTAATTGTGTGTAGATTATGACATTTGTCCTATGATTAAGTTCTTTAAACCCAGAATATAGTTTTCCCTACAGTATCGTAGTATATATGCAATTATCATATAGTGAAATGTATCATATCGGCAAGTTCCTGAAAATACACACCCCTATCAGGAAGGATACACTGTAATTCTATATATTGTGATGGTGTAGTAACGAGTATTTATGTGTAGTATTGTCCAGTACCTGACTCTGGTGGTGTAGTATTTACAGACCACATGACTCTTGACAAAGTCGTAACTACTTTAATTTGTTTTCAAACCAAAATACGTCCAAACATCAGCTTTAAAAGCTGCTGGACTCACTGTATCCTCTCGTCCTCAGTCATCATTCTTCCTTTAGCTGCGGAGGACGTGACGACCGACGTTAAACTGTAACACAAAATTTAACAAACGTCATAAATATTTTCATGTAAATTGTAGATAAAACTGTTTTACACCATTTTTTGAAGTTTAAAACCACTAAAGGACAAAGTACTATTTTCTTAGTATTTATGCAGAATCGTGTTAGAAAATATTGTGATATTTGAGTGAATTGATATTTTCTTACTCCTGCTGTAAACGTCCTTATATGGTCACGTCCTCCATCACCTCTATCCGTTCACACCTGTAGCTTCTTAGCTCGACTCTCCTGTTTCAATCAAACTTTATTAGTCTCGTGAGTGTCGACGAGGGGCCGCGGGGTCACGACTGACCTTCGGCACCGATCAGGATCAGCTTAGGCTTAACTGGGAGCCTCAGGCTGGACCCGGGTCGCTCTGGGATCGGCTCAGGTCCTGATCCGCGGCAGATGGTCCCGTGGATCCTGGACCCGCCACGGTTCTGACGTCACGTTGTGCTCCTGCAGCGCCGCCAACTCGTGTCCGTCCAGCCCTCGCGGCGCCGGCTCGTCGGGCTACAGGATGGGGGGTCGGATGATGAGCTCGGCCGAGCTGCAGCTCCTCAACGACAACTCGCAGCCGGAGAACGACAAGGAGGCGTCGGGAGGCGACAGTCCCAAGGTGAGCAGTAATCCAGGTCCAGTGCCGTGATCCTGCCGGTCCAGACCCGGACTCACACCTGAGCCACTGACCCACATCCTGTCAGGAGTCAGCGCCTCAGGTGACGCGACGAGCTTCACATCGAAATGATTTAAAATCAACTTAAACATTTAATTCTAAATATCTCTTAAAATCGAATCAAATATTAATATATTAAAATAAATATTCATTAAGTGACTGATTTAGAATAATTAATATGAAGTATATCAGTGCTATCAAAATATTAAATAAAGATTTTAATTGTTTTTAAGCGTTTAATTATTTTAAATAATTTAATTGATTAATTTCTATATTGAAAGATGGTTTTTTTTCATTGAATGTATATTTTAAGTCTTTAAATCATTTAAATAATTGTTTATTCATTTCTATAAAAGAAAAAACTGAATAATTAAAAAACGATTTTCAAACGTTTACATAAAGAGCTTGATATTCTAGTTCCAATAATTCCAATAATTCCAAAATTAAATATTTTTCCATTTGTTCTTCGTAAAGTTTGACCAAATAGCTCTGAATTATTAACCAATTGAATGTTTGAGGCCAAGAATGGAAACAATATTGAATTTAGAATTTGTTTTATTTATTTGATTAAGAATATCAAACTTTGTAAAGATTTTAAATAATAATTAAAAAATAATAAAAAAAAGTTTAAAAAAACCTTTCAATATAGAAATCATTGAATAAAATGTATTCAATTTAAAAAACAATTATATTCTGTGTAAAAATAATTCAATAATCTGGTGAAACTTCCGTAGTATTTAGGCATAAAAGTTGATTTTGTCATCTGCTAAAATAAACAAATATTGATGCACATCTTTAAAAGAAACCAAAATATGTCCAAAAACGTCAGCTTTAAAAGCTGCTGGACTCGCTGTATCCTCTCGTCCTCAGTCGTAACTGCTTTCATTTGTTTTCAAACCAAAATATGTTCAAACATCAGCTTTAAAAGCTGCTGGAGTCACTGTATCCTCTCATCCTCAGTTGTAACTGCTTTCATTTGTTTTCAAACCAAAATATGTCCAAACATCAGCTTTAAAAGCTGCTGGATCACTGTATCCTCTCATCCTCAGTCGTAACTGCTTTCATTTGTTTTCAAACCAAAATATGTTCAAACATCAGCTTTAAAAGCTGCTGGACTCACTGTATCCTCTCGTCCTCAGTTGTAACTGCTTTCATTTGTTTTCAAACCAAAATATGTCCAAACATCAGCTTTAAAAGCTGCTGGACTCACTGTATCCTCTCGTCCTCAATCATCACTGCTTTCATTTGGTTTCAAACCAAAATATGTCCAAAAACATCAGCTTTAAAAGCTGCTGGACTCACTGTATCCTCTCGTCCTCAGTCATCACTGCTTTCATTTGTTTTCAAACCAAAATATGTCCAAAAACATCAGCTTTAAAAGCTGCTGGACTCACTGTATCCTCTCGTCCTCAGTCATAACTGCTTAAATTGGTTTTCAAACCAAAATATGTCCAAAAACATCAGCTTTAAAAGATGCTGGACTCGCTGTATCCTCTCGTCCTCAGTTGTCACTGCTTTCATTTGGTTTCAAACCAAAATATGTCCAAAAACATCAGCTTTAAAAGCTGCTGGACTCACTGTATCCTCTCGTCCTCAGTCATCACTGCTTTCATTTGTTTTCAAACCAAAATATGTCCAAAAACATCAGCTTTAAAAGCTGCTGGACTCACTGTATCCTCTCGTCCTCAGTCATAACTGCTTAAATTGGTTTTCAAACCAAAATATGTCCAAAAACATCAGCTTTAAAAGCTGCTGGACTCGCTGTATCCTCTCGTCCTCAGTTGTCACTGCTTTCATTTGGTTTCAAACCAAAATATGTCCAAACATCAGCTTTAAAAGCTCCTGGAGTCACTGTATCCTCTCGTCCTCAGTCATAACTGCTTTTATTTGTTTTCAAACCAAAATATGTCCAAACATCAGCTTTAAAAGCTGCTGGGATCGACTGTATCCTCTCGTCCTCAGTCATAACTGCTTAAATTGGTTTTCAAACCAAATATGTCCAAAACATCAGCTTTAAAAGCTGCTGGACTCGCTGTATCCTCTCGTCCTCAGTTGTAACTGCTTTCATTTGTTTTCAAACCAAAATATGTCCAACATCAGCTTTAAAAGCTGCTGGACTCACTGTATCCTCTCGTCCTCAGTCGTCACTGCTTTCATTTGTTTTCAAACCAAAATATGTCCAAACATCAGCTTTAAAAGCTGCTGGACTCACTGTATCCTCTCGTCCTCAGTCATAACTGCTTAAATTGGTTTTCAAACCAAAATATGTCCAAAAACATCAGCTTTAAAAGCTGCTGGGGTCGACTGTATCCTCTCGTCCTCAGTCGTCACTGCTTTCATTTGTTTTCAAACCAAAATATGTCCAAACATCTCGTCTGCAGGACGACTCCAAGCCTCCGTACTCGTACGCCCAGCTGATCGTCCAGGCCATCACTCTGGCGCCGGACAAGCAGCTGACCCTCAACGGCAT
This sequence comes from Callionymus lyra, assembly GCF_982586985.1. NCBI lineage: Eukaryota > Metazoa > Chordata > Actinopteri > Syngnathiformes > Callionymidae > Callionymus > Callionymus lyra. Next base: position 2,577,399 of record NC_141832.1, on the reverse strand, counting down.
CTACAACCACATCACCAAGAACTACCCGTACTACCGCACCGCGGACAAGGGCTGGCAGGTGAGGTCGTGTTCTCGAGTGAACGTTCGTTTTCTCCGCTTCAGGAACGTGTGAGGAAAGTGTTTCTTCGGCGTAGAAATCGAGAACCTGTTTCTGTCGTTCACTTCCTTCGAAGCTAAAATACCAGATCCGTCCTGAAGGTGGTCTTTGTTTTGGTTTTTATGTCGTAGTTTTTGACTGTTTAAATGATGTCATGTGAACCAAATGACACAATAATAATGATGATAACAATAATGATGATAACAATAATGATGATAACAATAATGATGATAACAATAATGATGACCGTCAGGTGTATTTTGAACAGACACGACTAATCAAACCAAGATGAATAAAATCATTTCATATATTTACAATATGAAACTTTTACTGCTGGACTTTTTGACAAATCATTGATCAGGTTTTTTTGAGCCTCTGACATATTATTTATATTTTTAATGACATTATTTGGGTGTTTTTTTCAGCATTAAATAAACATATTTTATAGAGATTATTGAATATAATTATTTAAATTATTACATTATTTTCTTAGACTGTTTGATATTCTAATTATATATAATTTATTTTATTTTTTAATTCAACATTGTGTCGCCTTTTTAAGTAGAAATCGGAAAATGTATGTTTCAATAATTGTAATTATAATAAAAACGTTTAATATAAAAAAAAAAAACATATTTAAAATGTTCATTTTTTTTAATGTATTTAATTCAAATGAAAGGTTTTAATTAATTATAAGAAATGTCACGTTAAATCAGTTTCATGATTTAAAATGTTGAGGTCGTGACCTTTGCCCTCTGGTCCCGTCAGAACTCCATCCGCCACAACCTGTCGCTGAACCGCTACTTCATCAAGGTGGCGCGCTCGCAGGAGGAACCCGGCAAAGGTTCCTTCTGGAGGATCGACCCGTCGTCGGAGGGGAAGCTCATCGAGCAGGCCTTCAGGAAACGACGGCCGCGGGGCGTGCCCTGCTTCAGGACCCCCCACGGGCCGCTCTCGTCCAGGTGAGCCCGGCTAGGAAGCGGTTGAGCGCCCTCTGGTGGCGGCTCGGTGTCATGACTGATGTTGACAAATGACAGCGACTCTGGATCAAAGTAGTGAATTATTTTTAAAAATTAACTTTTCTTCTGAGAAAAAAATTGTTTTAAAGAATTGATTATTTATTTTAAACAAAAAATAACTATTGATCACAGAGTGGAAAGTGACGTACAAGACAAGTTTCAGTATAAAACATTTATTTATATATATATATATATATATATATATAGTAACAGAATATTAAACATTTTAAATGTAAAGTATATATTTTTTACGTTTGAAAGATTTTTGAATATGTGAATCATGGAATTAAATCATTTCTATATTGAGTTGATATTATTGTTTTAATGGAATAATTTAAATTCTTTATTTCTTCACTAAACACTAGAATTTATTTTTTTGAATAATTTAATTTGAAACATGAATTTTATTTTGTTTTTTTTAAACATAATCGAATTCCAATAATTAAAGAAGTATGATTCAATATTTTTAAATTAAATCGTTTTAAAAGTCAGTATAAAAATGTTGGTTTAATGGTCTCAGCAGACATCGCTAATAGAGCACCGAGCTACTCCATCAATCTTCCAGCCAATCATGCGACAATCAGACGATCATGTGACAACATTTTGATGTAAAATTAAAAGTTTAAACCATTCGATTTTCTGATGTCACTAATGTATAACTATATATACAGTGTGTGTGTATATATATATATATATATATATATATAACGAAAAGAATCTGATTTCATCACTGTATCCTCTCGTCCTCAGTCATCTCTGTATCCTCTCGTCTTTTCGTTTTTAAACGTTGAAAATGTATAATAATAATGTATACTATATCTAATAATGTATACTATATAGTATACATTATTAGATATAGTATACGTTATTATCATTATTCTAATGTGTTATGTATCCATTAATAAAATACATTTTCAACGTTTAAAAACGAAAATAAAACGTTGAAAATTCATAATAATAATGTATACTATATCTAATAACGTATACTATATCTATATAGATATAGTATACGTTATCATTATTCTAATGTATTATGTATCCATTAATAAAATACATTTTTAACGTTTAAACACAAAAAGAATCAGATTTTTGTTTCTGTTTGACTGAAGTAACGTTTGTTGTCAGGAGTGCACCTGCCTCTCCGAACCACTCGGGGGTGCTGTCGGCCCACTCCAGCGGCGTGCAGACTCCAGACAGTCTCTCGCGGGAAGGCTCCCCGGTGCCGCTGGAGCTGGAGACGCCGCCCGCCCCCGCCGTGGTGAGCGCCGCCGCCGCCGCCGCCGCCGCCGCCGCGCAGCCCAAACTCGCCGTCATCCAAGAAGCCCGCTTTGCACAGAACGCACAAGGTCCGTGGTTCCGTCCGGCGGGCGCGGTTGCCGGCGGCGACGGGTCTCTGCCCGCCAACAACCAGCCGGTTCTCATCGCGGTCCAGCGCCACCAGACCATCAAGCCGGTCACCTACACCATGGCGTCCCCGGTCAGCGCCGGCGCGGCGCAGCCCGCCGTCCAGACGGTCCACGTCCTGCAGCAGATCCCGGCCTCGTCCCTCGGCCCCGCCACCGTCATCGCCCAGCCCGCCGCCTTCATCAAGAGCGACCCGCACGAGAACGGCGAGCACGCCGAGGTCAAAGGTCAGTACCGGGCGCCGCCCCGAGCCTCCGTCTGTCGCTGACCGTCTCGTCACAGTCAAGGTGGAGACGGTTCCCACCATCACCACGATAGGCGGCTCCGGTCGGATCATCCAGACGACCCAGTCCATGGCGCCGCTGCAGACCGTCACCATCGTGGGTCAGCACCAGCTGCCCATCAAGGCCATCACACAGAACGGAACCCATGGGGTCACGACTGCCCTGCAGGCTAGTGCAGGTGCGCTCGCCAGGGGTGTGTATTCTCTCAGTACTCTTCATCGTGATACTGTAGTAACAAGTATATATGTGTAGTATTGTCCAGTACTTGACTCTGGTGTTGTGATAGTGTAGTTACAAGTATATATGTGTAGTATTGTCCAGTACTTGACTCTGGTGTTGTGATAGTGTAGTAACAAGTATATATGTGTAGTATTGTCCAGTACTTGACTCTGGTGTTGTGATAGTGTAGTAACAAGTATATATGTGTAGTATTGTCCAGTACTTGACTCTGGTGTTGTGATAGTGTAGTAACAAGTATATATGTGTAGTATTGTCCAGTACTTGACTCTGGTGTTGTGATAGTGTAGTAACAAGTATATATGTGTAGTATTGTCCAGTACTTGACTCTGGTGTTGTGATAGTGTAGTTACAAGTATATATGTGTAGTATTGTCCAGTACTTGACTCTGGTGTTGTGATAGTGTAGTAACAAGTATATATGTGTAGTATTGTCCAGTACTTGACTCTGGTGTTGTGATAGTGTAGTAACAAGTATATATGTGTAGTATTGTCCAGTACTTGACTCTGGTGTTGTGATAGTGTAGTAACAAGTATATATGTGTAGTATTGTCCAGTACTTGACTCTGGTGTTGTGATAGTGTAGTAACAAGTATATATGTGTAGTATTGTCCAGTACTTGACTCTGGTGTTGTGATAGTGTAGTAACAAGTATATATTTGTAGTATTGTCCAGTACTTGACTCTGGTGTTGTGATAGTGTAGTAACAAGTATATATGTGTAGTATTGTCCAGTACTTGAATCTGGTGTTGTGATACTGTAGTAACAAGTATATATGTGTAGTATTGTCCAGTACTTGACTCTGGTGTTGTGATACTGTAGTAACAAGTATATATGTGTAGTATTGTCCAGTACTTGACTCTGGTGTTGTGATACTGTAGTAACAAGTATATATGTGTAGTATTGTCCAGTACTTGACTCTGGTGTTGTGATAGTGTAGTAACCAGTATATATGTGTAGTATTGTCCAGTACTTGACTCTGGTGTTGTGATAGTGTAGTAACAAGTATATATGTGTAGTATTGTCCAGTACTTGACTCTGGTTTTGTGATAGTGTAGTAACAAGTATATATGTGTAGTATTGTCCAGTACTTGACTCTGGTGTTGTGATAGTGTAGTAACAAGTATATATGTGTAGTATTGTCCAGTACTTGACTCTGGTGTTGTGATAGTGTAGTAACAAGTATATATGTGTAGTATTGTCCAGTACTTGACTCTAGTGTTGTGATAGTGTAGTAACAAGTATATATGTGTAGTATTGTCCAGTACTTGACTCTGGTGTTGTGATAGTGTAGTAACAAGTATATATGTGTAGTATTGTCCAGTACTTGACTCTGGTGTTGTGATAGTGTAGTAACAAGTATATATGTGTAGTATTGTCCAGTACTTGACTCTGGTGTTGTGATAGTGTAGTAACAAGTATATATGTGTAGTATTGTCCAGTACTTGACTCTGGTGTTGTGATAGTGTAGTAACAAGTATATATGTGTAGTATTGTCCAGTACTTGACTCTGGTGTTGTGATAGTGTAGTAACAAGTATATATGTGTAGTATTGTCCAGTACTTGACTCTGGTGTTGTGATAGTGTAGTAACAAGTATATATGTGTAGTATTGTCCAGTACTTGACTCTAGTGTTGTGATAGTGTAGTAACAAGTATATATGTGTTGTATTGTCCAGTACTTGACTCTGGTGTTGTGATAGTGTAGTAACAAGGATATATGTGAAGTATTGTCCAGTACTTGACTCTAGTGTTGTGATAGTGTAGTAACAAGTATATATGTGTAGTATTGTCCAGTACTTGACTCTGGTGTTGTGATAGTGTAGTAACAAGTATATATGTGTAGTATTGTCCAGTACTTGACTCTGGTGTTGTGATAGTGTAGTAACAAGTATATATGCGTAGTATTGTCTAGTACTTGACTCTGGTGTTGTGATAGTGTAGTAACAAGTATATATGTGTAGTATTGTCCAGTACTTGACTCTAGTGTTGTGATAGTGTAGTAACAAGAATATATGTGTAGTATTGTCCAGTACTTGACTCTAGTGTTGTGATAGTGTAGTAACAAGAATATATGTGTAGTATTGTCCAGTACTTGACTCTGGTGTTGTGATAGTGTAGTAACAAGTATATATGTGTAGTATTGTCCAGTACTTGACTCTGGTGTTGTGATAGTGTAGTAACAAGAATATATGTGTAGTATTGTCCAGTACTTGACTCTGGTGCTGTGCTTTAAAGCCACAATAAGTAGCTCCACTCTCTCCTCAGCTCCGATGGCGAGCTCCCTCCACCTGCTGGCGGCTCACGCCTCGGCGTCGGCGTCGCTTCCCACCAAACGTCAGAACGGCGAGCAGGCCGGACCCGACGGCAAGCGCCTGAAGGCGGAGAACGAGATCCCGACCGGCGCCGCCTCGGACCCGTCGGCAGCTAAAGACAACAACTGATCCGAGCAGCTCCGCCGCCGCCGACCCCCTCCCCTCCCCCGCCCGCCCCCCCCCTCCATCGTCTCTTTGACCTCCCGACCCCTGAGGTGCCAAACGGAGCTCGGCTTCAGTTCCAGCATCACGGTCGACCCTCTCCGGAACCGAACCCTCCGTCGGAGCGCCCCCTCTCTGCTGCCGGCCGCCGGGGCGACCCTAACCACAGCGAGCCTTAACTCAATAATAAGAGCTGACCTTTGACCTCACGCAGGCCCAGCAGGGAGGGGCCCGGGCTTCTACCTCAGAGAGGACCCCCTGACCTCAGGCAGCTAGAGCCGCTCCACCTTCGCCGGCGACTCGCAGTATTTGTCGCGGAGCTTCTTCTGTTCTTTATTCACAGAGCGGTCGGCGACTCCTTCTTTCTTTTTTTTAAACCCTTCCGTTCGGTGAAGCTGTACTTTTGTTTGGCGACGTATGCACCGGAACCGCTCGCTTCTCCGAGACGCCGGACCAGGTGAGTCCGAGCTCACCTGTGGTTCCAGGTGTTGCATGTGTCGAGCGCAGAAACCAAGAAGAAGAAAAACCTGCACTTGATTTATCGTCTCCGTTCTCTTTCCACTTCTTTTATATCTTTTTAATGGACCGCGCTCCTCTTCCTCCTCTTCCTCCTGCTCCTCTTCTTCCTCTTCCTCCTCCTCTTCTTCTTCCTCTTCCTCTTCCTCCTCTTCTTCCTCTTCCTCCTCCTCCTCTTCTTCCTCTTCCTCTTCCTCCTCTTCTTCCTCTTCCTCCTCCTCTTCTTCTTCCTCTTTTTCCTCCTCCTCTTCTTCCTCTTCCTCCTCCTCTTCCTCCTCTTCTTTCTCTTCCTCCTCCTCTTCTTCTTCCTCTTCTTCGTCCTGCTCCTCTTACTCTTTTTCCTCTTTTTCCTCCTCGTCTTCCTCCTCCTCTTCCTCTTCTTCCTCTTTCTTCCTCCTCTTCCTCTTCTTCCTCATCCTCCTCTTCCTCCTCCTCTTCCTCCTCCTCTTCCTCCTTCCTCTTCTTCCTCCTCTTCTTCCTCTTCTTCCTCCTCCTCCTCCTCCTTCCTCCTTCCTCCTCCTCTTCTTCCTCCTCCTCCTTCCTCCTTCCTCCTCCTCCTCTTCCTCCTCCTCCTCCTCTTCCTCCTCCTCCTCCTCGGCTGTGTTGTGGTGTTGCCAGACCCTGCTCCTCATCCCTCCTCTTCATCACCCGACACTGTTTAGTTGCGGCGCCCGGCGAGTCTCTCTGATTGTACACGTTCCAAAAAAAAAAAAAACAATAGTTAAAGAAAAAATTGATGTTTGTTCAGCTTCAGTGGAGAAATGCTTTTTTTTTAATAAATTAATTTAAAGCCCTTGATTGGTTTCTTTTTCTTCTTTTTTTTTTGGTGCCGTTATTATGTTGAATTTAAAAGGCTACATATTACAAATACTGAATTTGTTAGAATTATTTTTATTATATTTAGAATTTAGAACCATCATTTTATAAATATTCAAATATTTTAATTTAATTTTTGATTCTTTCAATATACATTTTATTCTATTATTTAACTAGAAACATTTCAATGTTTGAATTATTTAATTAATCAATAAAAAAATCATATTTAAATCGATTAATCAATAAAAACTAATTCATCTTTTATACTATTTTCTTATTAAATCCATTATTTCGTAACAAGAATCCTACCTTCAATACACAAATATTTCAATCAAATTATCAATGAAAACTAATCTTTCAAAATACGGATTTTTTTTTAAAATGTTTTAACAAATTGTTGTTTTTTTTACTAAAATGTTTTAGCACATTTTATTACTTAGAATAAAAGTATAAATAACTAGTTATTAGTTTTAAATCATTCTCACTACATTTATATAGTTATTTAAGTAGTTATTTTATTTATTTTAATAAATCGCTGCAGTTTCCACTTTCCACCACTACGAGGCAGTGCGAGATCGTTGAAGCCGCATCTGACCTTTACGATCAGCGTGATCCTGAATTGACGTCACGTATCCGTCAAAAAGAAAAGTGTTCTTTTTTTTTTAATTAATATTATTCTATGATGGGATGTAAATGTTTTTCTAAAATTTCTTATAAACGGAAAAATCTTCTTGCCGTTATTTCCTGTCTAGACAGGAAATTGAAAAATGGAGGGAAAACGAGGTGAAACAAAATGGCTTCACTTGTTAATTGTTTGAGTTTTAAATGAAGCAAAGTAGTTTATTTAAAAAAAAAAAAAAGGAAACGTTTGATTTAAGTGACGACGGTCGTCTGCTGGAGAACTCACACCCACACTAGGAAACACAAGGTAAGTGTTTTTCTGTTTTTATCGCAGTTGTTTTAAAGTGTAAAAATCCTCAGAATTACTTTAAATGAATGATCGTCAACATGTACTCATGACAACTTCTAAATTACCTTATTCTGAGGGAAATATCACAGTTTTCTGTCCCAGAACTTGACTCTGGTGTTGTGATAGTGTAGTAACAAGTATATATGTGTAATATTGTCCAGTACTTGACTCTGGTGTTGTGATAGTGTAGTAACAAGTATATATGTGTAGTATTGTCCAGTACTTGACTCTGGTGTTGTGATAGTGTAGTAACAAGTATATATGTGTAGTATTGTCCAGTACTTGACTCTGGTGTTGTGATAGTGTAGTAACAAGGATATATGTGTAGTATTGTCCAGTACTTGACTCTGGTGTTGTGATAGTGTAGTAACAAGTATATATGTGTAGTATTGTCCAGTACTTGACTCTGGTGTTGTGATAGTGTAGTAACAAGTATATATGTGTAGTATTGTCCAGTACTTGACTCTGGTGTTGTGATAGTGTTGTAACAAGTATATATGTGTAGTATTGTCCAGTACTTGACTCTGGTGTTGTGATAGTGTAGTAACAAGTATATACGTGTAGTATTGTCAAGTACTTGACTCTGGTGTTGTGATAGTGTTGTAACAAGTATATATGTGTAGTATTGTCCAGTACTTGACTCTGGTGTTGTGATAGTGTTGTAACAAGTATATATGTGTAGTATTGTCCAGTACTTGACTCTGGTGTTGTGATAGTGTTGTAACAAGTATATATGTGTAGTATTGTCCAGTACTTGACTCTGGTGTTGTGATAGTGTAGTAACAAGTATATATGTGTAGTATTGTCCAGTACTTGACTCTGGTGTTGTAGTATTTACAGACCACATGACTCTTGACGAAGTCGTAACTGCTTTCATTTGTTTTCAAAACAAAATATGTCCAAACATCAGCTTTAAAAGCTGCTGGACTCACTGTATCCTCTCGTCCTCAGTCATCAACGTAACGAACGCTCCTACTACTGGCCGGAAGTTTAATCGCAACACATAAATGAACAAATGCTTAATGTATTTGCAAGCAATTGTAATTAAAACGTTGCACTTTATTAAACTGAAATCCATTAATAAAAACAAGGATAAAAATAGAATTTTAAATAATTTATATATATATATATATATAACTGAATATATCACGATATTGTGAAAATAATTTGTCTATGATATTTTCTAACGGCCCTAATAAATAACTTTACATTGATATCTATTGATCGACTATACCATATTTTCCTGTGGGGGCCACATAACCCTGTGGGGGCCCCGGTTAGTTTTGTAACAGAAAACAGTGTGACAATTGAATGTAAGTAAGTAAGTAATATTTATTTATATAGCGCTTTTCGAGACCAGGGTCACAAAGCGCTTAGACAATCAAAACAATACTCAAAAAAGTACATACTTTAAAGATCAAGATAATACTGAGAACAACACAGGAGTTCGAGAAATTCAAGGAAAAGCCTGAACAAATAGAAACGTCTTAAGGTGTTTCTTAAAGGGGGCCTAAACGTAGGGGGTCCAGGTCAAATGTACCCTAAAGCTACGAGCTACTGAAGTACACGACGCTGCAAAACCACAAGAGATATTTTTCAAAAACATTGTTTTTTTCAAATCATTAATTCTCGAGAAAAACCTCTTCATCTATGAAACGAGCAGGTCCTGATCAAGAACCTCAAAGACCGTTTCTGGAGTCGACCCGGGTCACCTAAGACCCTTCTTACATGACGGCGCCGGGACTGAACCAGGGAGTCGGGTCTGAACGTCGATGATAATAACCATAAATTGTGGTTCAGGTAGTTTTTATTGTTTTTGAGGGAATCGTGGACGCTGGCCTGACGGCGGGGGAGGGGAGGCTGTTACATGTGCAGAGATGCTGTCGTCATAGAAACCAGGGCCCGAGATAATGACGGCGCCGTGAGCCACGAGAGCCTCCACCTGTCGCCCTAACAGAACTAGAAGCTTCCATCAGAGCCAGCGACTATTCCAGGGCTTTAATCCGTCGTGTTCCCGCCACAGGATCAGGGACCGGACCGGGTTTGGACCGGGTTTGGACCGGGTTGGACCCGCGGCGTCCCTGCTACGTTTAAGAACCACAGGAGTAGGTCTGCAAAATCCGTGGGATTACGCAACACCTCGCGTCTTTACGTCGGTAGAACTTCGATCGCACCAAATCTAATACATTTAAATATTCGTTAATTCCCGTCCAATTCCTTAAATATAAGTCAACGTGGATTTTGAGCGAAACACGCAGTGTTGTACACTACTACACACGTATGTAATACTACATACGTATGTAATACTACATACGTATGTAATACTACATACGTATGTAATACTACATACGTATGTAATACTACATACGTGGTCCATGAGTTTGATGCACGTGATCACAGGGTCTTCTGTACATGTGTAGTATGTTGTAACCACCATGTAACCGGTTACACACAGTTGTGTTGTATAATCACTCCATTAAGGCACCTGCCAATCCCATTACAGCGAAGCCCTTCCTGTAGTTCAATGGATGAAAGCTATTTATTGTAGACCTACTTCAAATGGGTACAAATAAATAATTTAATAATGTAATTCACCTTATTTTTCAGACTATAATGCACACTTAAAGTCCTTTTTTTTGTTTTGTTTTTCAAAAATGAACAGTGCGGCTTTTAAGCCTTATGTGTAACCAAAGTATTAGGGTATAGTGTCACTACACTGTAGACACTGTAGTATTACTCCGCGAGTAACCTTTGTATTACTACGCGGGTCACCATAGTATTACTCCATGAGTCACCGCAGTATTACTCTGTGAGTCGCGGTAGTATTACACAAGTCACAGTAGTAATACATCGCGTGTCACCATAGTATTACTCCACGAGTCACCGTAGTATTGCTCCGCCAGTCATCGTAGTATTACTCTCGGAGTCAAGTTAGTATTGCTCCGCCAGTCACCTTAGTATTACTCCGCGAGTCACCGTAGTAATACTCCGCGTGTCACCATAGTATTACTCCACGAGTCACCGTAGTATTGCTCCGCCAGTCATCGTAGTATTACTCTCGGAGTCAAGTTAGTATTGCTCCGCCAGTCACCTTAGTATTACTCCGCGTCTCACCGTAGTAATACTCCGCGTCTCACCGTAGTATTACTTCGCGAGTCACTGTAGTATTGCTCCGCCAGTCACCGTAGTATTACTCCGCGGGTCAAGGTAGTATTGCTCCGCCAGTCACCTTAGTATTACTCCGCGAGTCACCGTAGTATTACTCCATGAGTCACCGTAGTATTACTCCGCGATACACCATAGTATTACTCCACGAGTCACCATAGTATTACTCCACAAGTCACAATAGTATTACTCCACGAGTCACCGTAGTATTACTCCGCAAGTCACCGTAGTATTACTCCGCAAGTCACCATAGTATTACTCCACAAGTCACCGTAGTTTTACTCTGTGGGCCACCGTAGTATTACACTGGGAGTATTTAGTATTTTAAAAATATTTTAAAGCCTGTATAAGTAAAACAAAACACTTTATGAATACAATTATTGTGCTTGTTGTATCTTTGAACAATCGTTTTTAAAAACTTGTGATGATTTGCTTTCAAAGTGGTGTCAATAAAGTTTTGAGTCCCACATCACATGACACATCACATGACACATCACATGACACATCACATGACACATTACATGACACATCACATGACACATCACATGACACATCACATGACACATCACATGACACGTCACATGACACGTCACATGACACGTCACGTCACATGACACGTCACATGACACATCACATGACACATCACATGACACATCACATGACACATCACATGACACATCACATGACACATCACATGACACATCACATGACACATCACATGACACATCACATGACACATCACATGACACGTCACATGACACGTCACGTCACATGACACGTCACATGACACATCACATGACACATCACATGACACATCACATGACACATCACATGACACATCACATGACACATCACATGACACATCACATGACACATCACATGACACGTCACATGACACGTCACGTCACATGACACGTCACATGACACATCACATGACACATCACATGACACATCACATGACACATCACATGACACATCACATGACACATCACATGACACATCACATGACACATCACATGACACATTACATGACACATCACATGACACATCACATGACACATTACATGACACATCACATGACACATCACATGACACATCACATGACCAGAATCATCGTTCAAGTAGCTTCTCATCACTTTATGGTGACGTTTGAATCCCAGAACGAACGATGCTTCTATGGTTTGAAGACGAAGGATCCACCTGTCAATCACACGACCAGACGCCCTCCATTTAAAAAAAACAACACGTCAATTAATGTGAGAAGTTTAGTTTCTGTCATCGTCCCGAATGTGGGTCACGAGTCGACTTGTGTCTCTTGTGTTACTGGCCGATTCTAAAAAACAAAAACATGTCCATCTATGACCTCGCCGACTTCAAAGGTCAGGAGCCGTCGGGTGTTTTTACATTAATGATCGTTTAAGGAGGCGGTTACCACGGCAACCGCTGTCCCAAACAAACCCGAGAGGGCGAGAGGGCGAGAGAGAGAGAGAGAGAGAGAGAGAGAGAGAGAGAGAGAGAGAGAGAGAGAGAGAGAGACAGACCCACTAGGTTAATCCAAGAGTCTTTTGGGGTTTTTTCTCAGCTCCACTCTCCCGGTCGACTCACATGTGGCTCCTGCTCCCAGCAGTCGCCCCGGAATGAAGCCTGAGGTCACGTTCTGATCTGAAAACATCACATGAGATCTTGTTGGAGTCGAATCAAAGCGGCGGCAGCTACTGAAACACAGAAGCTTTTTTTTTTTAATTCTATTCCGTCTCAGAACATCTTGATCTCTTCCTGGAGGCTCAGATCTGCATGAAGTCTACTGTTGAGATCCAGAGCTTCTACTGTTGAGATCCAGAGCTTCTACTGTTGAGATCCAGAGCTTCTAGTGTTGAGATCCAGAGCTTCTAGTGTTGAGATCCAGAGCTTCTACTGTTGAGATCCAGAGCTTCTACTGTTGAGATCCAGAGCTTCTACTGTTGAGATCCAGAGCTTCTAGTGTTGAGATCCAGAGCTTCTACTGTTGAGATCCAGAGCTTCTACTGTTGAGATCCAGAGCTTCTACTGTTGAGATCCAGAGCTTCTAGTGTTGAGATCCAGAGCTTCTACTGTTGAGATCCAGAGCTTCTACTGTTGAGATCCAGAGCTTCTACTGTTGAGATCCAGAGCTTCTACTGTTGAGATTCAGAGCTTCTAGTGTTGAGATCCAGAGCTTCTACTGTTGAGATCCAGAGCTTCTACTGTTGAGATCCAGAGCTTCTACTGTTGAGATCCAGAGCTTCTAGTGTTGAGATCCAGAGCTTCTACTGTTGAGATCCAGAGCTTCTACTGTTGAGATCCAGAGCTTCTACTGTTGAGATCCAGAGCTTCTACTGTTGAGATCCAGAGCTTCTAGTGTTGAGATCCAGAGCTTCTACTGTTGAGATCCAGAGCTTCTAGTGTTGAGATCCAGAGCTTCTACTGTTGAGATCCAGAGCTTCTACTGTTGAGATCCAGAGCTTCTAGTGTTGAGATCCAGAGCTTCTAGTGTTGAGATCCAGAGCTTCTACTGTTGAGATCCAGAGCTTCTACTGTTGAGATCCAGAGCTTCTACTGTTGAGATCCAGAGCTTCTACTGCTGAGATCCAGAGCTTCTAGTGTTGAGATCCAGAGCTTCTACTGTTGAGATCCAGAGCTTCTACTGTTGAGATCCAGAGCTTCTAGTGTTGAGATCCAGAGCTTCTACTGTTGAGATCCAGAGCTTCTACTGTTGAGATCCAGAGCTTCTAGTGTTGAGATCCAGAGCTTCTACTGTTGAGATCCAGAGCTTCTACTGTTGAGATCCAGAGCTTCTAGTGTTGAGATCCAGAGCTTCTAGTGTTGAGATCCAGAGCTTCTACTGTTGAGATCCAGAGCTTCTACTGTTGAGATCCAGAGCTTCTACTGCTGAGATCCAGAGCTTCTACAGTTGAGATCCAGAGCTTCTACTGCTGAGATCCAGAGCTTCTACTGCTGAGATCCAGAGCTTCTACTGTTGAGATCCAGAGCTTCTACTGTTGAGATCCAGAGCTTCTACTGTTGAGATCCAGAGCTTCTACTGTTGAGATCCAGAGCTTCTACTGTTGAGATTCAGAGCTTCTAGTGTTGAGATCCAGAGCTTCTACTGTTGAGATCCAGAGCTTCTAGTGTTGAGATCCAGAGCTTCTACTGTTGAGATCCAGAGCTTCTAGTGTTGAGATCCAGAGCTTCTAGTGTTGAGATCCAGAGCTTCTACTGTTGAGATCCAGAGCTTCTACTGTTGAGATCCAGAGCTTCTACTGTTGAGATCCAGAGCTTCTACTGTTGAGATCCAGAGCTTCTACTGTTGAGATCCAGAGCTTCTACTGTTGAGATCCAGAGCTTCTACTGTTGAGATCCAGAGCTTCTACTGTTGAGATCCAGAGCTTCTAGTGTTGAGATCCAGAGCTTCTACTGTTGAGATCCAGAGCTTCTACTGTTGAGATCCAGAGCTTCTACTGTTGAGATCCAGAGCTTCTACTGTTGAGATCCAGAGCTTCTACTGTTGAGATCCAGAGCTTCTACTGCTGAGATCCAGAGTGTTTTGAATTAATGTTTAAACTCTTAATACAAAATTTAAATTCTTATCTTAAGTAGTTGTTCCATTATCTTGACATAAAGTCCAGGCTATCAATGACAGCGATTATATTGCAAAGAAATGTTTCATGATACTGTATCAAATCAAGTTTTATTATTGTCATGGTTTATAGTTTATATTTTTATAAAGTATAAACAAAATATATTTTATTTCTTTTTTGTATGTGTAGTATGTGATTTGAGACATACTATCTGTTGAGAATTAGTTACTAGTTAGTACGTACACTATCCTGATGAATACTAACTTCTAGTATACTAAGAGAAGTATGTTTGAGACATACTATCTGTGGAGAATTAGTTACTAGTTAGTACGTACACTATCCTGATGATACTAACTTCTAGTATACTAAGAGAAGTATGTTTGAGACATACTATCTGTGGAGGATTAGTTACTAGTTAGTACGTACACTATCCTGATGATACTAACTTCTAGTATACTAAGAGAAGTATGTTTGAGACATACTATCTGTGGAGGATTAGTTACTAGTTAGTACGTACACTATCCTGATGATACTAACTTCTAGTATACTAAGAGAAGTATGTGATTTGAGACATACTATCTGTGGAGGATTAGTTACTAGTTAGTACGTACACTATCCTGATGATACTAACTTCTAGTATACTAAGAGAAGTATGTGATTTGAGACACAGCTCAGATATTCTACTTTCGTTTGTCATGAGTAATATAGTAATATATATATATATATATTATAATAGGAAACATGGCTCATGTTCGGAAACTCAAGTCGGGAAGGTTTGAAGGAAACACTGTCAAGAAGTGTACAAAAGGGACAAAACATGAGATATTCAGGACAGAAAAAAAGATCCACGAGGGAGGGATCGAGATTGAGATCGAGAACATTTTCTACGGATGTTTCAAGACGTCACGTCATCATGGGTGTGGAGGGAATATGGCTAAAATAAAGCAGTGTCTGTTCAGGTCGGTCGTCAAACAGAGCATTTGTTTTGCAGGCCAACCAAACATCATCCATTAGCCTCACTTGGTACCAAAAACACTGTTGGGGGAGAGAAAGTGAACTTTTGTTCAGACCTACCACTAAAATTCAACCTGTATACCGACATTTTCAATTTGCGATATTAAGAATAGAATCAAACTCTATTTTACATGATAAGTTCATTTCATATTAGGCGTTACAAGGTTTAGAAGAAAACTATGAAGTACAAAATACTAAGTGTGTGAATATATATAAGTAAGTAAGTAATTTGTATTTATATAGCGCTTTTCCAGACCAGGGTCACAAAGCGCTTAAACAATCAAAACAATATATTCAATAAAGTTTAAAGGTCAAGATAAAACTGATAACAACACAGGAGTTCCAGAAAATCAAGGAAAACCCTGAACAAATAAAAACGTCTTAAGTATATATATATATATATATATATATATATATATATATATATATATATATATATATATATATATATATATATAAATTAATTAAGGAACATGAAACAGGGCAAAGACAAGGATACGATATGTATAACGTAACAGGGTCCACAGGATATCGTGTTACTGAAGTAACATATATATAGTAAGATATATTTGTAGTATTGTCGAGTACTTGACTCTGGTGTTATGATAGTGAAGTAACAAGTATATATGTGTAGTATTGTCCAGTACTTGACTCTGGTGTTGTGATAGTGTAGTAACAAGTATATATGTGTAGTATTGTCCAGTACTTGGCTCTGGTGTTGTGATAGTGTAGTAACAAGTATATATGTGTAGTATTGTCCAGTACTTGACTCTGGTGTTGTGATAGTGTAGTAACAAGTATATATGTGTAGTATTGTCCAGTACTTGACTCTGGTGTTGTGATAGTGTAGTAACAAGTATATATGTGTAGTATTGTCCAGTACTTGACTCTGGTGTTGTGACAGTGTAGTTACAAGTATATATGTGTAGTATTGTCCAGTACTTGACTCTGGTGTTGTGATAGTGTAGTAACAAGTATATATGTGTAGTATTGTCCAGTACTTGACTCTGGTGTTGTGATAGTGTAGTAACAAGTATATATGTGTAGTATTGTCCAGTACTTGACTCTGGTGTTGTGATAGTGTAGTAACAAGTATATATGTGTAGTATTGTCCAGTACTTGACTCTGGTGTTGTGATAGTGTAGTAACAAGTATATATGTGTAGTATTGTCCAGTACTTGACTCTGGTGTTGTGATAGTGTAGTAACAAGTATATATGTGTAGTATTGTCCAGTACTTGACTCTGGTGTTGTGATAGTGTAGTAACAAGTATATATGTGTAGTATTGTCCAGTACTTGACTCTGGTGTTGTGACAGTGTAGTTACAAGTATATATGTGTAGTATTGTCCAGTACTTGACTCTGGTGTTGTGATAGTGTAGTAACAAGTATATATGTGTAGTATTGTCCAGTACTTGACTCTGGTGTTGTGACAGTGTAGTTACAAGTATATATGTGTAGTATTGTCCAGTACTTGACTCTGGTGTTGTGATAGTGTAGTAACAAGTATATATGTGTAGTATTGTCCAGTACTTGACTCTGGTGTTGTGATAGTGTAGTAACAAGTATATATATGTGTAGTATTGTCCAGTACTTGACTCTGGTGTTGTAGTATTTACAGACCACATGACTCTTGATGAAGTCGTAACTACTTTCATTTGTTTTCAAACCAAAATATGTCCAAACATCAGCTTTAAGAAGCTGCTGGACTCACTGTATCCTCTCGTCCTCAGTCATCGCCTCGGATCCGGACAGGATTTCATTCTTCCTTTACCCGAGGTGGACGTAATGACTGCTGCTAACTATTGGTTTAATTGCAGCGTAAATACAACAAAATGATGTTAATATTTGTAAAAAAAAAAAAAGGAATCAAATATAATTTGTTTACACTTTATGAAAATAACTTCTGTTTTCAACGTCACTAAGATGGAGCCGTTTAGTGTAGAAAGTGTCCATCGATCCATACTCACTTTTGTGTGTGTTTTACTGACAATCTAGTGTGCATGGAGCACTACATTTCGCATACTAACCATTGAGACGCACTTATGCACCAAAAAATACTACATTTAATTACGCAAGTATTAGGTTTGAGACACCCACCTAATTCGTGAATAACTGCAGATTTTTAATTAATTATTCAAATTCAATTATTATTATTTCATTCAAAGTTCATTTATGGTTAATATTTTAATAGTGTTTTGTTGTACAATTAACACTCAAATATTCACAAGTTCATTTGTGTGGTGCAATTATACCTCCGGCCACTAGTTGGCAACATTCGTCATTTCCTCTGTGAAGAGCGAACAACGAAACAAGGCAGCAATGGGTGAAAAAAAAAGTATCTAAAATCAATTTTAACAATCAATCATGACGCGTACAAAAGACACAGCGACCCAAATGATGGTTCCAGCAGCCGGTGGAGTTCAAAGGTCAACAACTGTTAATATACTTTTAGAAAAGATTTAAAAAGAAAGTTTAAATTCATTGTGCTTTTAATGTTGGCTTGAGTTGATGATAACACAGGAGCTTGTGCATCGACCTTCAAGTGTCACTTCTCTGTTATTTAATGAGGATTCCAGACGGTTCTGAAGGTTTATTGATCAGGTTGCGGCGTCTCGGCGCACATGGATCCGTGAGAGAAGATGACGTGAGAGAAGATGACGTGAGAGAAGATGACGTGAGAGAAGATGACGTGAGAGAAGATGACGTGAGAGAAGATGACGTGAGAGAAGATGACTTCGTAACTGGGATGGATGATGTCGGGTCATGATGGGTAGAGACGTGAGCGTCTGGAACTAAAGAGAAGAAGTTGGATTCCTGAGGAGGTTTTGAGTCAACAGTTCTTGAATCAGGTTGTTTTTATCTATTTATCACAAGCTGTGTTTTTAAACATATATTTGAAATGAGATTGTTGGCAGAGTATGCACTAGGGGTGCAACAAAGTATCAATATATCGAAATATTTTATTATAATTTTTTTAACTTTTGAAAATAACATTTAATTTTCATTCAAAATTATTTTATGGTTCATATTTTAATAGTGTTTTATTGTACAATTAACACTCAAATATTCACAGCGTTGGTTCATTTGTGTAAGTAAGTAAGTAAGTAATATTTATTTATATAGCGCTTTTCGAGACCAGGGTCACAAAGCGCTTAAACAATCAAAACAATATTCAATAAAGTACATACTTTAAAGATCAAGATAATACTGAGAACACAACAGGAGTTCCAGAAAATCAAGGAAAAGCCTGAACAAATAGAAACGTCTTAAGATGTTTCTTAAAGGAGTCAGTAGTGTGGTGCAATTATACCTCCGGCCACTAGTTGGCAACATTCGTCATTTCCTCCGTGTCAAACTAACACCCAAACAAGGCAGCAATTGGTGAAAAAAAAAAGGTAAAAAGACTGGATATGATGACATGTTAGGTTGTTTGTGTTTAATGCACTTCATTGTTGAAGCAGCTTTGGGTAGTTTTTGATTCCTTTAATATTTTTGTACTAAAATAACTCGTGACGACACATCAACTTAAAACTAACTGAATGACTCACACACGTGACTTGAGGTGTTTTTGTGATTTTTATTTTCACTGTAAAAGTTGTTGATCGCACTGGTTGTGTGGAGAGCGAATTATGCTACAAAAACTTGTATTTACAAAAGCCTACGTATCATGTTTCTTTATCCACAATCTGATTCATTACCGGGACATGGCAACTTTTGCGATGTACACATATATACTTGTTACTACACTATCACAACACCAGAGTCAAGTACTGGACAATACTACAAATATATACTTGTTACTACACTATCACAACACCAGAGTCAAGTACAGGACAATACTACACATATATACTTGTTACTACACTATCACAACACCAGAGTCAAGTACTGGACAATACTACAAATATATACTTGTTACTACACTATCACAACACCAGAGTCAAGTACAGGACAATACTACACATATATACTTGTTACTACACTATCACAACACCAGAGTCAAGTACAGGACAATACTACACATATATACTTGTTACTACACTATCACAACACCAGAGTCAAGTACTGGACAATACTACACATATATACTTGTTACTACACTATCACAACACCAGAGTCAAGTACAGGACAATACTACACATATATACTTGTTACTACACTATCACAACACCAGAGTCAAGTACAGGACAATACTACACATATATACTTGTTACTACACTATCACAACACCAGAGTCAAGTACTGGACAATACTACACATATATACTTGTTACTACACTATCACAACACCAGAGTCAAGTACTGGACAATACTACACATATATACTTGTTACTACACTATCACAACACCAGAGTCAAGTACTGGACAATACTACACATATATACTTGTTACTACACTATCACAACACCAGAGTCAAGTACTGGACAATACTACACATATATACTTGTTACTACACTATCAAAACACCAGAGTCAAGTACTGGACAATACTACACATATATACTTGTTACTACACTATCACAACACCAGAGTCAAATACTGGACAATACTACACATATATACTTGTTACTACACTATCACAACATCAGAGTCAAGTACTGGACAATACTACACATATATACTTGTTACTACACTATCACAACACCAATGTCAAGTACTGGACAATACTACACATATATACTTGTTACTACACTATCACAACACCAGAGTCAAGTACTGGACAATACTACACATATATACTTGTTACTACACTATCATAACACCAGAGTCAAGTACTGGACAATACTACACATATATCCTTGTTTCTAAAGTATCACTATATATCATATTGTTGCCTCTGTATCATGATTTTGCCAGATTCCTGCCCAATACACACTTCTACTAGCTATACTTTTATTATTATTTTATTTTAAGTATAAGAGCAACATTTTGGGCAATCAAGGCTCTGTTATATAGTTTGTTTTGGTCACGTTCGTACACTTGATTCGGTTCTTATGGAACTTCCTCTGCGCAGGTATGTCACGAGGTCACATGACAGCGCGAGGCACACATGTGTGCGTCCATCATACGTGTCTCGTAATGATGTGGCAGCGCGACCCTGAGAGGCTATTCATCTCCGCGGTTCACATGTAAGCCATTAGATGAAGAGACACTCCATCGGCTTCTTCCAGGTGCTCACGTGCACGCCTGCAGCCGGTGTGCCACTCCAGTGACGCTCGCGGCCATGCGTTTCCACGGTTACCCCTCCACGCTCACATGCGAGCCGGCATCCATTCAGGGGTGTCCGTCTTCCCGAGCCCATTCTTTCCGGCCCACACTTTTTTTCCCTTTAAATGTGGTCTTCGACCCCCCCCCCCCCTCCCCCCCACGCCCCCCCCGTCTCGGTCACATGTCACCTGTCAATCACACCGTGTTGCCATCTTGTAAGGCCTCCCATCCCAGGTTTTACATGATATAACCGCTCCTCCAGATTTGTTGCAGCTTGTCTCCACGGCAACCGATCCTCCGGAGGCAAAACCTTTCATAACAGACGCCGCTGGTCAGGTTATGAGGCGACGACTCACCTGGAGCTGCTTATATATCACACGTGTTCGCTCGTCCACCGCTGCTGATGCCAGAGCGACCTTGAAGTCCACAACACTTGGATCACATTTTAAGAGAAAGTCTGACTTTGAGACACATTATGAGGAAGAATACTTAGTTTATCTTAGTTTGTGGCGTCAAATAGAACGAAGGAGGACCTTGAAGGTTCAAATCTCTCCGTCCTGGGATTTGTCTCCAGATAACGTTGTTATGATGTGACATAGGGCCGCAAGATGTTAAGGTAAGGTAAGGTAAGGTAAGGTAAAACTTTATTGATCCCTCAGGAGGTCTCCTTCAGGAAATTGTTTTTTTTCCAATAGCCACAGAAAATACAGCAATTTTTCATAAAACATAAATCAAAATAAAATAAGAACAAGAACATAAAGAGAAAGAACAAGATGATACAATCTAAGTCTAAAGATAAGATAAAGAACATAGATCAAAGAAAAACAACAAAGACAAAGGATACAAAGACTAATATAGAACAGAACATCCAGATACTTTCACTCCACTCCTGCCCCGAACTCACAATTGTACAATTTAATAGCCCGAGGAATGAATGAGTCCCTGAGTCTATTAGTGTTGCATCATGGGAGGAGCATTCGTGCTTCATCTGCTTCTCTGCTCACTGATGACAGTGTTCAGAGGATGATGTCATCATCATGATGGACAGTAGTTTGTTCAATGATCTCCTCTCAGCAACTGTCACCAGTGAGTCCAGCTTCAACCACAGAGCTCCTGATCAACCTGTTGATTATTATTAGAAATGAGTGCGATATTCGATATTGATTTCTTGATATCGATATTAATGCGATGTTTTCTTTCTTTCGCCAAAAAAATGTGGCCGCGAGTACGTGAGAAAAATATCACTGCTATCATCATATAACTGAGCGACATCAGAGAGGAGCCGCCGGCGTGTCACGATATCACCAAATCAATAATAAATCCTTGTACACGCACACGTAACACTTTATAAATGATGCTAACAACTTAGCTCGTTAGCATACGGTGAAGACGGACACATAACACTTTATAAATGATGCTAACAACTTAGCTCGTTAGCATACGGTGAAGACGGACACATAACACTTTATAAATGACGCTAACAACTTAGCTCGTTAGCATACGGTGAAGATGGACACATAACACTTTATAAATGACGCTAACAACTTAGCTCGTTAGCATACGTGAAGACGGACAGGTTTGTTTGGAAGTTCAAGATCTTCTAAGAAAACAACTGAGACGAGATGAAGAGTTCTTACAATATGTTGCTTTAACAAAGGAGGTTGAAAGAGACGAGTGACTGGATCACTAGTGTTTGACTAGATCATAAGTTAGTATTACTTCACTGGATCACTAGTGTTTGACTAGATCATAAGTTAGTATTACTTCACTGGATCACTAGTGTTTGACTAGATCATAAGTTAGTATTACTTCACTGGATCACTAGTGTTTAACTAGATCACAAGTTAGTATTACTTCACTGGATCACTAGTGTTTGACTAGATCATTAGTTAGTGTTACTTCACTGGATCACTAGTGTTTGACTAGATCATAAGTTAGTATTACTTCACTGGATCACTAGTGTTTGACTAGATCATAAGTTAGTATTACTTCACTGGATCACTAGTGTTTGACTAGATCATTAGTTAGTGTTACTTCACTGGATCACTAGTGTTTGACTAGATCATAAGTTAGTATTACTTCACTGGATCACTAGTGTTTGACTAGATCATAAGTTAGTATTACTTCACTGGATCACTAGTGTTTGACTAGATCATAAGTTAGTATTACTTCACTGGATCACTAGTGTTTGACTAGATCATAAGTTAGTATTACTTCACTGGATCACTAGTGTTTGACTAGATCATAAGTTAGTATTACTTCACTGGATCACTAGTGTTTGACTAGATCATTAGTTAGTGTTACTTCACTGGATCACTAGTGTTTGACTAGATCATAAGTTAGTATTACTTCACTGGATCACTAGTGTTTGACTAGATCATAAGTTAGTATTACTTCACTGGATCACTAGTGTTTGACTAGATCATAAGTTAGTATTACTTCACTGGATCACTAGTGTTTGACTAGATCATTAGTTAGTGTTACTTCACTGGATCACTAGTGTTTAACTAGATCATAAGTTAGTATTACTTCACTGAATCACTAGTGTTTGACTAGATCATTAGTTAGTGTTACTTCACTGGATCACTAGTGTTTGACTAGATCATAAGTTAGTATTACTTCACTGGATCACTAGTGTTTGACTAGATCATAAGTTAGTATTACTTCACTGGATCACTAGTGTTTGACTAGATCATAAGTTACTATTACTTCACTGGATCACTAGTGTTTGACTAGATCATAAGTTAGTATTACTTCACTGGATCACTAGTGTTTGACTAGATCATAAGTTAGTATTACTTCACTGGATCACTAGTGTTTGACTAGATCATAAGTTACTATTACTTCACTGGATCACTAGTGTTTGACTAGATCATAAGTTACTATTACTTCACTGGATCACTAGTGTTTGACTAGATCATAAGTTAGTATTACTTCACTGGATCACTAGTGTTTGACTAGATCATAAGTTACTATTACTTCACTGGATCACTAGTGTTTGACTAGATCATAAGTTACTATTACTTCACTGGATCACTAGTGTTTGACTAGATCATAAGTTAGTATTACTTCACTGGATCACTAGTGTTTGACTAGATCATAAGTTACTATTACTTCACTGGATCACTAGTGTTTGACTAGATCATAAGTTAGTATTACTTCACTGGATCACTAGTGTTTGACTAGATCATAAGTTACTATTACTTCACTGGATCACTAGTGTTTGACTAGATCATAAGTTAGTATTACTTCACTGGATCACTAGTGTTTGACTAGATCATAAGTTACTATTACTTCACTGGATCACTAGTGTTTGACTAGATCATAAGTTACTATTACTTCACTGGATCACTAGTGTTTGACTAGATCATAAGTTAGTATTACTTCACTGGATCACTAGTGTTTGACTAGATCATAAGTTAGTATTACTTCACTGGATCACTAGTGTTTGACTAGATCATAAGTTACTATTACTTCACTGGATCACTAGTGTTTGACTAGATCATAAGTTAGTATTACTTCACTGGATCACTAGTGTTTGACTAGATCATAAGTTACTATTACTTCACTGGATCACTAGTGTTTGACTAGATCATAAGTTAGTATTACTTCACTGGATCACTAGTGTTTGACTAGATCATAAGTTACTATTACTTCACTGGATCACTAGTGTTTGACTAGATCATAAGTTAGTATTACTTCACTGGATCACTAGTGTTTGACTAGATCATAAGTTACTATTACTTCACTGGATCACTAGTGTTTGACTAGATCATAAGTTACTATTACTTCACTGGATCACTAGTGTTTGACTAGATCATAAGTTAGTATTACTTCACTGGATCACTAGTGTTTGACTAGATCATAAGTTAGTATTACTTCACTGGATCACTAGTGTTTGACTAGATCATAAGTTACTATTACTTCACTGGATCACTAGTGTTTGACTAGATCATAAGTTAGTATTACTTCACTGGATCACTAGTGTTTGACTAGATCATTAGTTAGTGTTACTTCACTGGATCACTAGTGTTTAACTAGATCATAAGTTAGTATTACTTCACTGAATCACTAGTGTTTGACTAGATCATTAGTTAGTGTTACTTCACTGGATCACTAGTGTTTGACTAGATCATAAGTTAGTATTACTTCACTGGATCACTAGTGTTTGACTAGATCATAAGTTAGTATTACTTCACTGGATCACTAGTGTTTGACTAGATCATAAGTTACTATTACTTCACTGGATCACTAGTGTTTGACTAGATCATAAGTTAGTATTACTTCACTGGATCACTAGTGTTTGACTAGATCATAAGTTAGTATTACTTCACTGGATCACTAGTGTTTGACTAGATCATAAGTTACTATTACTTCACTGGATCACTAGTGTTTGACTAGATCATAAGTTACTATTACTTCACTGGATCACTAGTGTTTGACTAGATCATAAGTTAGTATTACTTCACTGGATCACTAGTGTTTGACTAGATCATAAGTTACTATTACTTCACTGGATCACTAGTGTTTGACTAGATCATAAGTTACTATTACTTCACTGGATCACTAGTGTTTGACTAGATCATAAGTTAGTATTACTTCACTGGATCACTAGTGTTTGACTAGATCATAAGTTACTATTACTTCACTGGATCACTAGTGTTTGACTAGATCATAAGTTAGTATTACTTCACTGGATCACTAGTGTTTGACTAGATCATAAGTTACTATTACTTCACTGGATCACTAGTGTTTGACTAGATCATAAGTTAGTATTACTTCACTGGATCACTAGTGTTTGACTAGATCATAAGTTACTATTACTTCACTGGATCACTAGTGTTTGACTAGATCATAAGTTACTATTACTTCACTGGATCACTAGTGTTTGACTAGATCATAAGTTAGTATTACTTCACTGGATCACTAGTGTTTGACTAGATCATAAGTTAGTATTACTTCACTGGATCACTAGTGTTTGACTAGATCATAAGTTACTATTACTTCACTGGATCACTAGTGTTTGACTAGATCATAAGTTAGTATTACTTCACTGGATCACTAGTGTTTGACTAGATCATAAGTTACTATTACTTCACTGGATCACTAGTGTTTGACTAGATCATAAGTTACTATTACTTCACTGGATCACTAGTGTTTGACTAGATCATAAGTTAGTATTACTTCACTGGATCACTAGTGTTTGACTAGATCATAAGTTACTATTACTTCACTGGATCACTAGTGTTTGACTAGATCATAAGTTAGTATTACTTCACTGGATCACTAGTGTTTGACTAGATCATAAGTTAGTATTACTTCACTGGATCACTAGTGTTTGACTAGATCATAAGTTAGTATTACTTCACTGGATCACTAGTGTTTGACTAGATCATAAGTTACTATTACTTCACTGGATCACTAGTGTTTGACTAGATCATAAGTTAGTATTACTTCACTGGATCACTAGTGTTTGACTAGATCATAAGTTAGTATTACTTCACTGGATCACTAGTGTTTGACTAGATCATAAGTTACTATTACTTCACTGGATCACTAGTGTTTGACTAGATCATAAGTTACTATTACTTCACTGGATCACTAGTGTTTGACTAGATCATAAGTTAGTATTACTTCACTGGATCACTAGTGTTTGACTAGATCATAAGTTACTATTACTTCACTGGATCACTAGTGTTTGACTAGATCATAAGTTACTATTACTTCACTGGATCACTAGTGTTTGACTAGATCATAAGTTAGTATTACTTCACTGGATCACTAGTGTTTGACTAGATCATAAGTTACTATTACTTCACTGGATCACTAGTGTTTGACTAGATCATAAGTTAGTATTACTTCACTGGATCACTAGTGTTTGACTAGATCATAAGTTACTATTACTTCACTGGATCACTAGTGTTTGACTAGATCATAAGTTAGTATTACTTCACTGGATCACTAGTGTTTGACTAGATCATAAGTTACTATTACTTCACTGGATCACTAGTGTTTGACTAGATCATAAGTTACTATTACTTCACTGGATCACTAGTGTTTGACTAGATCATAAGTTAGTATTACTTCACTGGATCACTAGTGTTTGACTAGATCATAAGTTAGTATTACTTCACTGGATCACTAGTGTTTGACTAGATCATAAGTTACTATTACTTC